>NC_056442.1:29085523-29200523 GCF_018296145.1 Oncorhynchus tshawytscha
TGAGCTGATTGAGATTCTGTTGATACAGCACAGTGTTTTCACAGCCTTTTATCAGCAGCCTTTCATCTCTTTCCTCACCCTCCATCCCTCCATCCCTCCATCCCTCCTTCCCTCTATTCCAACTCTACTGCCCCAGCCTGTCCCCCCCCTCCAGCCCTGCTCACACTACCCTCCTGTGCCACTCTAACCCAGAAAAGGCAGTATGTGTGAGTGTGTGCATGCGTGCATACAGTATGTGTATGTGTGTGCAGGACAAAAACACATTATATTTCTGCGTTGATTTCAGTTCTGAGTTAATGCATGAGTTAAGTAAGTGTATGATTGGTTGCGGCCAGCCAGTGGACAGTTACTTTCTATCTGTCTGTCTGAGCTGGCCTCCTCTCGTCCAGGAGATACGGAGAATTGAGACAGTGTCTTATCAGGGAGCGTTTGTGCAGGCAGCTCATGTCTGACGAGCGTTTAATTAGATCCAGGTAATTATCTCTCTCTCTCTCTCTCTCTCCCTCTTTCTCATTCTATTCCCTTCTCCTGCTATCCATTTGCAGTTATCCATTAACAATTCATTATTTCTGTCAGTGAATAGAAAATCCCTTGAGGTCATTTAAAAACTTTGTACAGATTGTGATGGGCACCTGTTGATGATGTCACTGACCTCCATCCTAAGCAGGGCAGGATAGGATGATGTCACAGGCCATTAACGTTACAACTCCCAGCCCCTATGTGTTTTATGGTGCCATCGCTTTAAGGAGTGTAATTTATCTGCTGTTTGCTCAGTTAAAGAAGCCCATATGTTAAACAGGTTACGTATGCATGGGCGAGTGTGTTTTGTTTCATTTGTGTGTACGCGTGTGCGTGTATGTGTACGCGTGTGCGCGTGTGTGTGTGTGTGTGTGAATATCTGCTGACACAGGATATATGTCCTCCAGCGGCTCTCTGCCTCTTTGCTTACCCGCTCTTATTAAAGCCGTAAATATTACAAGAACATCAATTTGACGTAATGATTTAATTCTGTCTCTCACTCTCTCTCTCTCTGTCCATCTCGCTTGTTAATATCACATGAATTTCCCAAACTAATTACAGTAGGGTGATGATTGCTGGGGGCAGAGTTTTATGCATTCTGTTTGGAGGTCCTCTTTGGTCTTTTGAAATATGCCCACCCTCTCTTCCTCATCAATCCAGTTTTAGAGCTGTGAAATGTGGAGACCCATTTGACTTTTTATGGGGTTTGTAATTGGAGTTTTATGTAGATGTTCTACTGGCTGTTAAAGAGCCAGGCATGGTCCAGGTGTCTTTGTGGCTGGCACAAACGGACTGCACTGCCTGTTAGCAACACAGGACACCTATGCTCTTTTTACTGAACCATTTGTGTATTCTTGTGTTGATTGGATGTGGCTCCCATCACTCTGGTGATAAATTACTTATGACAACAGAAGCTGACAATTTATTTCTGATGATGGGTTTGGTGGTTACGGGAAAACAACATTTGATGAAAAAATGCTGATGAGAAATATGAGTACCAGTAAAGTATCACATAGATTTTAGAACAATGTATATTCTACTCATTTCTATTCCTGCTGAGAGGCGTGTCATAAACTCGATGGCTGTTGAAGTATTTCCAGCCGTGTTTAAGATCTGCCATTAATATCATATCAGCTCATGTTCAGGCTGTGGACAGCATATTACATCTAATTTATGACTCATTATCACACTATTTACAGTATTGGTGGTAATTGTGTGACAGAGAGGGAGAGGGAGCAGGGTGAAGACCCTCTTCAGGCTGGTGTCTCTCTCTAGGGGAGAGGAGGGAGTGGTGTACTGCCAACGGTCGGACATGACAATGGTGTTTGACAGAACAGGAGGACATGTAACAGTGTCTGTTCATTCAGCCTGGTGCCTTACAGTTATAGGAAGCCTTAACCAACACACTCACACACACAAACCTCATTTCCCCCAGTGAACAGATGTGAAGGAGGTGCTTTCCATGTTCTACAGCAGGTATTCCCAAACTGGGGGACGCACAATGCCGTCAGGGGTACAGCAAATAAAAATGTGATCCACATTTAAAAAACAACATTTCCTCACATTTTCAAACAGTACATTTGTATTTTCCATCGGGTCCATACATTTGGGTGAGTTTTTTCTCTCTCGCCTGAGTAGCCTCGTTTCACTGCCAGAATAAAACTAAACCATCTAGTGTTCAGTGAAATAACAACACAATGTCAAATACAGGTAGCCTTGTCAAATAGTTAACATCCAATCACATTAACCGTTACTCTCTCGCTGGAATTCCAATAACGGTATGTAGTCAGTATGTAGCCAAACGTAGCTGCTGCTCATTCCGTTTGCTCCAAAATGGATAAATGGTTCAAAAAAAGTAAAGCCCTCGTCCATAGAGACTCATACCAGCTCTACTGGTAATACTGTTACTACCAGCAGTACTGCACCTGTCGATGACACAAGTTGTTCTGCTTCCACAAGCACATCCAATGCTAGCATCAGTAATTCTACATTTGTTGTTAGCCCAGCTAGCATAGACACTGACAGATGTGAGTCTGATGCAGCTGAAGAGCTACTGCCCCCTTACCCGGGAAGCACTGAACAACAGACAGGGACGTTGGACCATCAAAGAGGCGCAAAAATGATGAGAACTACATTGATTTGGGGTTCACTTATATTGGGAGTAGTGCCTTTCCTCAGCTACAGTGTGTTATATGGGCAAAAGTACTATCTCACAACTCGATGAAACCTTAATCAACCTTCAACTTGCGCAGACATTTAAACACAACATGGCAATTTGAAAAAGAAGCCACGGGAGTGTTTTGAGTGAGAATGAAGACGACTTTAGAGTAGTAAGATGTATAAAAGCAACAGATACCATTAATAAGAAGGAGCTAGAAGCGTCTTATATGGTGAGCTACCGAGTGGCTAGGACAGGCAAGCCCCATACTATTGTGGAGGACTTCATTCTTCCTGCTGCTGCGGCCAAAAAAACTATACTGACAATGTCTTCATCAAACAACACTGTTTCATGACACATCAGTGACATGGCAGGAGATGTTTTGAAACAATAACTGCTTCGCATACAAGCCAGTGAAGACAGATAGATGAGTCAACAGACGTGGCGGGCCTGGCAACGCTCCTGGTATATTTCTGTTATGTTTATGGGGGGTCAATTAAGGAAGACATCCTCTTATGTAAACCACTGGAAACCAGGACAACATGAGAGGATATTTTTAAAGTACTGGACAGCTAGATGACATCAAATGGACTTCGGTGGTCAAGATGTGTTGGTATCTGTACTGATGTTGCGAAAGCCATGACAGGGATACATAGTGAAGTTATAAGGCGTGCAAGCAATTGCTCCTGATGCCACTTGGGTACACATCCACCAAGAGGCTCTTGCTGCCAAAGGAAATGCCTGACAGCTGTAACGATTTTACAACATACAGAAGTGTGCTGGTTATCAAGGTGCAAAGTATTGACACATTTAAAAAAAAAAATTGTGATGAGCTTAAAGCATGATGACGAGTTTCTCACACGACTGGCCAATCTGGGTGTTGTTTTTTCTTGCCTGAATGATCTGAATCGAGGATTACAGGGACTCTCTGCAACTATATTCAATGTGAAGGACAAAACTGAGGCTATGATTAAGAAGTTGGAGCTCTTTTCTGTCTGCATTAACAAGGACAACACACAGGTCTTTCCATCATTGTATGATTTTATGTGTGCAAATGAACTCCAGCTTACGAACAATGTTAAATGTGATATAGTGAATCACCTGAGTGAGTTGGGTACGCAATTACGCAGGTACTTTCCCGAAACGGATGACACAAACAACTGGATTCGTTATGCTTTTCATGCCCTGTCTTCAGTCCACTTACCGATATCTGAACAAGAGAGCTTCATTGAAATTACAACAAGTGGTTCTGTGAAAATTGAATTTAATCAGAAGCCACTGCCAGATTTCTGGATAGGGCTGTGCTTCGAGTTTCTAGCCTTGGCAAATCGCGCTGTTAAGACACTGATGCCCTTTGCAACCATGTACCTATGTGAGAGTGGATTCTCAGCCCTCACTAGCATGAAGACTAAAGACAGGCACAGACTGTGTGTGGAAAATGATTTAAGACTGAGACTCTCTCCAATACAAGCCAACATTGCAGAGTTATGTGCATTCTTTCAAGCACACCCTTCTCACTGCGGTGAGTAATTTCCAATTTTCGATGAAGAAATAAGGTTTTATATGTAAGATGGTTAAATAAAGTGCAACATTATTGATTATTATAATATTATTATTTGTGCCCTGGTCCTATAAGAGCTCTTTGTCACTTCCCACGAGCCGGGTTGTGAGAAAAACATTCTTATGTTTAATGAATGTATCGTATACCGTGTGTGTGGCAGGCTTACAATGATGGCACAAAAACAACATTTGAGAGTGCGCTGACCCTGGTGCTAGAGGGGATATGCAGCTGACCCTGGTGCTAGAGGGGATATGCAGCTGACCCTGGTGCTAGAGGGGGCACAGCTGGAGGTTGAGTGTTTGAAGGGGTCCGGGACTATAAAAAGTTTGGGATCCACGGCTCTAGAGGATCCCTTCAGAATAACATTAGGCTAAAATAGACTGAGCTGTAGCACAGTGAGACTGAATGCTGAGCAGCCCCACATCTCTCATCTCTCTGTCGCCGGCACTCAGAGGACTGGAAGGAGTGTGTGAGTGTGTGACAGAGGTGGAAGGTAGACACCCCAGTCTTCTGATGGGACCCTGTTCCAAATCAGTTGGATGGTGTGAGGAACAAGGTAGATTGAGGTCTAGGAGAATGTGCCATTCAACAGCTGTAGTAAAAACTGAATGTAAATCAAAACCATTGAAATCAGGCAGGCAGTCTCAGTATAGAACAGTGTGGGGGAGATGGTGACTGGCTGGTTTGTTTTCAGTATTACAGCTGTAGAACAATATTTTTGTATTTATGATTTAAAAAAAAATTTAACTAGGAAAGTCAGTTATGAACAAATTCTTATTTTGACTTATGACTTATGACTTATTTACTCCATCTGTGTATGTATGTATGTATGTATGTATGTATGTATGTATGTATGTATGTATGTATGTATGTATGTATGTGTGTGTGTGTGTGTGTGTGTGTGTGTTGTAATGAGGAGGTGAGAGAGGATAAACATATCTCTCATAGAAATGAGTTAATCTCCACTTTATTACTCATCATTTCCTTCTATTCTCTGTGATTGAAGGACGGACTGGTGAGAGAGACACAGGTCATTTAAATCATTACGCTCCGACGTGTTATTTCTGCCCTGCTAGAGCTGCCCCGTTCAACTGTAGGTGCTGTTATTGTGAAGAGGAAAAGACAAGGAGCACCAACTGCTCCACCCGCAAAGTGGTCGGCAACACAAGCTCACAGAATGGGACCGCCGAGTGCTGTAGCGTGTAGTGTGTAATGTGTGCATCCATGTGTATCGGTGTGTGTCAGGGACCCTGCCTGTGCTAGTGGATCCCTGTAAACTCTCATGTAGTGAGGTGAAAGGCTTTTCACTGTAGTTTGTCTTTCACCTCCATGGTCGTCGGCCTACCCTAGCACCCAGGTGGGACTGCAGTCAGAGAGGATATGTGTGTGTGTGGTGTGTTTGTCATGTGTGTGTTCCAGCACCGTGTGTGCGATCGCTCCCGTGGTGTAGCTTTCTCAACAATTAGAGATATCACCTCCCTTTGTACATGCATGCGTGTGTGTATATATGTGTGAAAGGTGGAGAGGGAGAGGTATAGTGAACAAAATGGATGTTGGAACTCCTAGTCTTTTAACCGTTACAACTTCCACCATCCATTTATAATGCATCCCTATGCCTCTACCTGTCCCTATGGCTTTCCACATCTCTCTCTCTCTCTCTCTCTCTCTCTCGCTCTCTCTCTCTCTCTCTCTCTCTCTCTCTCTCTCTCTCTCTCTCTCTCTCTCTCTCTCTCTCTCTCTCTCTCTCTCTCTCTCTCTCTCTTCCTCTCTTTCTCTCTTTCTTCTTTCTCTCTCTCTCTTTCTCTCTTTCTCTCAATTCAATTCAATTCAAGGGGCTTTATTGGCATGGGAAACATGTGTTAACATTGCCAAAGCAAGTGAGGTAGATAATATATAAAGTGAATATATAAAGTGAAATAAACAATAAAAATTAACAGTAAACATCACACATACAGAAGTTTCAAAACAATAAAGACATTACAAATGTCATATTATATATATATATATACAGTGTTTTATATGTATACAGTGTTTTAACAATGTACAAATGGTAAAGGACACAAGATAAAATAAACAAGCATAGATATGGGTTGTATTTACAATGGTGTGTGTTCTTCACTGGTTGCCCTTTTCTCGTGGCAACAGGTCACAAATCTTGCTGCTGTGACAGCACACTGTGGAATTTCACCCAGTAGATATGGGAGTTTTTCAAAATTGGATTTGTTTTCGAATTCTTTGTGGATCTGTGTAATCTGAGGGAAATACGTCTCTCTAATATGGTCATACATTGGGCAGGAGGTTAGGAAGTGCAGCTCAGTTTCCACCTCATTTTGTGGGCAGTGAACACATAGCCTGTCTTCTCTTGAGAGCCATGTCTGCCTACGGCGGCCTTTCTCAATAGCAAGGCTATGCTCACTGAGTCTGTACATAGTCAAAGCTTTCCTTAATTTTGGGTCAGTCACAGTGGTCAGGTATTCTGCCGCTGTGTACTCTCTGTGTAGGGCCAAATAGCATTCTAGTTTGCTCTGTTTTTTTGTTAATTCTTTCCAACGTGTCAAGTAGTTATCTTTTTGTTTTCTCATGATTTGGTTGGGTCTAATTGTGCTGCTGTCCTGGGGCTCTGTAGGGTGTGTTTGTGTTTGTGAACAGAGCCCTAGGACCAGCTTGCTTAGGGGACTCTTCTCCAGGTTCATCTCTCTGTAGGTGATGGCTTTGTTATGGAAGATTTGGGAATCGCTTCCTTTTAGGTGGTTATAGAATTTAACGGCTCTTTTCTGGATTTTGATAATTAGTGGGTATCGGCCTAATTCTGCTCTGCATGCATTATTTGGTGTCCTACGTTGTACACGGAGGATATGTTTGCAGAATTCTGCGTGCAGAGTCTCAATTTGGTGTTTGTCCCATTTTGTGAAGTCTTGGTTGGTGAGCGGACCCCAGACCTCACAACCACAAAGGGCAATGGGCTCTATGACTGATTCAAGTATTTTTAGCCAAATCCTAATTGGTATGTTGAAATTTATGTTCCTTTTGATGGCATAGAATGCCCTTCTTGCCTTGTCTCTCAGATCGTTCACAGCTTTGTGGAAGTTACCTGTGGCGCTGATATTTAGGACAAGGTACAGTATGTATAGTTTTTTGTGTGCTCTAGGGCAACAGTGTCTAGATGGAATTTGTATTTGTGGTCCTGGTGACTGGACCTTTTTTGGAACACCATTATTTTGGTCTTACTGAGATTTACTGTCAGGGCCCAGGTCTGACAGAATCTGTGCATGAGATCTAGGTGCTGCTGTAGGCCCTCCTTGGTTGGTGACAGAAGCACCAGATCATCAGCAAACAGCAGACATTTGACTTCGGATTCTAGTAGGGTGAGGCCGGGTGTTTCTGTTTCTCTCTCTCTCTCTCTCTCTCTCTCTTTGTTTGTGTCCCTCTTTATTCCTACACTATTACACCAGGCACTCAGGCTTTAGACTAGTCAGTTTTGTGCCAGTTTTGCACCTGCCAACGGCTTATTGCATTACTAATATTAGACTGATAACTATCATGTCTGCTGCTGTAATGATCTGAGGTGATTTACATATTACACTGACTCTCCCTCCCGTGCAGATAAGGGCCAGTGAAATAAACACATTAGCAGGTTGGTAATTAGATCAGCAAATAAAACACTAGATTATTTTCCTCATGGTTGTCACTGTTAATGTACGTCAGGATGATTAGGTGCTCCCTCTCTGGGGGGAATGGTGTGTGAGTGTACCTATTCCTTCAGCTCTGGTTCTGTCTGCTCAGACAGACAGACAGACAGACAGACAGACAGACAGACAGACAGACAGACAGACAGACAGACAGACAGACAGACAGACAGACAGACAGACAGACAGACAGAGACAGACAGACAGACAGACAGACAGACAGACAGACAGACAGACAGACAGACAGACAGACAGACAAACCAAATCAAATTGATTTATATAGCCCTTCGTACATCAGCTGACATCTCAAAGTGCTGTACAGAAACCCAGCCTAAAACCCCAAACAGCAAGCACTGCAGGTGTAGAAGCACAGTGGCTAGGAAAAACTCCCTAGAAAGGCCAAAACCTAGGAATAAACCTAGAGAGGAACCAGGCTATGAGGGGTGACCAGTCCTCTTCTGGCTGTGCCGGGTGGAGATTATAACAGAACATGGCCAAGATGTTCAAATGTTCATAAATGACCAGCATGGTCAAATAATAATAATCACAGTAGTTGTTGAGAGTGCAGCAAGTCAGCACCTCAGGAGTAAATGTCAGTTGGCTTTTCATAGCCGATCATTAAGAGTATCTCTACCACTCCTGCTGTCTCTAGAGAGTTGAAAATAGCAGGTCTGGGACAGGTAGCACATCCGGTGAACAGGTCAGGATTCCATAGCCGCAGGCAGAACAGTTGAAACTGGAGCAGCAGCACGGCCAGGTGGACTGGGTACAGCAAGGAGTCATCATGCCAGGTAGTCCTGAGGCATGGTCCTAGGGCTCAGGTCCTCTGAGAGATAGAAAGAAAGAGAGAAAGATAGAAATAGAGAGAGCATACTTCAATTCACACAGGACACCGGATAAGACAGGAGAAGTACTCCAGATATAACAAACTGACCCTAGCCCTCAAACACATAAACTACTGCAGCATAAATACTGGAGGCTGAGACAGGAGGGGTCAGGAGACACTGTGGCCCCATCCAATGATACCTCTGGACAGGGCCAAACAGGAAGGATATAACTCCACCCACTTTGCCAAAGCACAGCCCCCACACCACTAGAGGGATGTCTTCAACCACCAACTTACCATCCTGAGACAAGGCCGAGTATAGCCCACAAAGCTCTCCGCCACGGCACAGCCCAAACAGGAAGATCACGTCAGTGACTCAACCCACTAAAGTAAGACAGACAGACAGACAGACAGACAGTTCCTTATTCTGTTACAAACTTGGCCAAACCTGCTGTTCACAAAGTTGGAATAACACTTTCCCTAGCTGAAGTAGTCCCCATGCAGAAAGCATTAATCAGACCGTATACCCATGATGAAGTGTGAAGCTGTGTGAAGTGTATGGATCAGCCTGGGCGTGTCTCCCTGTCCCCAGCTCTACCGAGGCTCTGCCAGATGGCCTTGTGATTGAGACCATTTATAACTTTTAATCAGCCCTCTTTTAATAACATATCTTTTCCCCCTCATTCTGATCCCCCTCTCCTCCTCCACCGCCACCCTCCCATCGCTCCATCCCAGTGGACAGCTCTCTGACTCTAAGATGGATGCCTGTTTTATTCTTTTGTTTATTTATTTCATTCCTGCTCTGTACTTAATTAGAAATAGCTTTACGGCAGGCTTGAGCTATCGTCACAGAGACGGATGCCATGGCAGAGGAAGTCAGAGGGGACAGGGGAGTCAGAAGGGACAGCCACAGTGTGTGTCACATGTGTGTGTCACATGTGTGTGTGTGTGTGTGTGTGTGTGTGTGTGTGTGTGTGTGTGTGTGTGTGTGTGTGTGTGTGTGTGTGTGTGTGTGTGTGTGTGTGTAATTGAGTTCTTTAGTAGAATAAGCCAGCCATGAGTGACAAAGGGCACTCTATCACACACACACACACACACACACACACACACAGCCACACCAGACAGCCAGCCAGAGAGAGAGAGAGAGAGAAAGAGAGAGAGAGTGAGAGAGTGAGAGAGTGAGAGAGTGAGAGAGTGAGAGAGAGAGAGAGAGAGGAGAGAGTGAGAGAGAGAGAGAGAGAGAGAGAGACAGTGATAAGCAGTGTTGCTTATCAGCAATGAGCAGGGGGTGAAACATTGCAGCCAAGTATTCTGACTGCTCCTGAGCAGAGACAATAATTCCATACACACACATTCAGAGGCAATCCCAAACACACACACACTTTGAAAGACGATCTCGAACACACTCATTCAGCAATGAGCTCTCTCTCAGCACACACAAACAAGTAGGCCTACATACAGATATGTTTACAGCATACACATTGATAGCATATTAATACAAAAACAATATGTTTTAAGTGAGAAGTAGGCATTGGTCTGAAGCCAAAAAAGGAAGGAAATTTACATGAGCACCACAATGCCTACTCTACACATTCTCTACCAAGGTTTTCCAGCACGCAACTTTGACCTACTACACTAGCTACAGTATGTGGGTCTATTGTACTTCAAACAATGTGTATGCAGGTTGCTTACGATTCAAACCTTCTCAAACAGACTAATTCATACTCTTAGAGGATGTGCTTCCACAACAATGTGATTTGTAACACAAACAAGGTAGAGTATTGGATTCTTCACACACAACACTAAGACATCCCATTCCACTACACTTTCAAGCTTTTGTTTTATTACATGAAATCAAGAATTTATTTTTTTACCTACAAGACCATCAGGCTGATTTGTCTTGTAGTAATGTGGTGCCTGCCTGTATTTCCTTAAACCTTTGTTTTATTAATACATGTCATAACAATATCCTTATTTTTGGTCAGTAGTTGTCTTGCATAACAACATGTGGTGGTGTGTTGGATATAGATATAATGAGCCTGTCTGCTTTCCTGATTTCTGTAACCGTTTGCTTACCTGTGTAATATTGACATAGGTGTAGATCCACATTGCAAATATGGTCCTGTTTTATCAATTGCTGTGCTGATCAATGTATAGTTCATCACCTCTGTCAAATGTTTTTTATTTCTAGATATTTTTTACAATGAAGATGGTGACGCTACAATAATACATATTTACAATATGCCTATATCTAAAAATACATACAAAAAAGTGTTAAACAAATCTAAATATATGCCTTGATGACCGCTTGGCACACTCTTGGCATTCTCTCAACCAGCTTCATGAGGTAGTCACCTGGAATGCATTTAAGTTAATAGTTGAGCCTATTTGTGGAATTTCTTTCCTTCTTAATGCGTTTGAGCCAATCAGTTGTGTTGTGACAAGGTAGGGGTGGTATACAGAAGATAGCCCTGTTTGGTAAAAAACCAAGTCCATATTATGGCAAGAACAGCTCAAATAAGCAAAGAGAAATGACAGTCCATCATTACTTTAAGACATGAAGGTCAGTCAATACGGAAAATGTCAAGAACTTTCAAAGTTCTTTCAAAAAAACTGGCTCTCATGAGGACCACCACAGGAAAGGAAGACCCAGAGTTACCTCTGCTGTAGAGAGGTAGTTCATTAGAGTTACCAACCTCAGAAATTGCAGCCCAAATACAGTGCCTTGCGAAAGTATTCGGCCCCCTTGAACTTTGCGACCTTTTGCCACATTTCAGGCCTCAAACAGAAAGATATAAAACTGTATTTTTTTGTGAAGAATCAACAACAAGTGGGACACAATCATGAAGTGGAACGACATTTATTGGATATTTCAAACTTTTTTAACAAATCAAAAACTGAAAAATTGGGCGTGCAAAATTAATATTTTGTAGCGCCACCTTTTGCTGCGCTTACAGCTGTAAGTCGCTTGGGGTATGTCTCTATTAGTTTTGCACATCGAGAGACTGAAATTTTTTCCCATTCCTCCTTGCAAAACAGCTCGAGCTCAGTGAGGTTGGATGGAGAGCATTTGTGAACAGCAGTGTTCAGTTCTTTCCACAGATTCTCGATTGGATTCAGGTCTGGACTTTGACTTGGCCATTCTAACACCTGGATATGTTTATTTTTGAACCATTCCATTGTAAATTTTGTTTTATGTTTTGGATCATTGTCTTGTTGGAAGACAAATCTCCGTCCCAGTCTCAGGTCTTTTGCAGACTCCATCAGGTTTTCTTCCAGAATGGTCCTGTATTTGGCTCCATCCATCTTCCCATCAATTTTAACCATCTTCCCTGTCCCTGCTGAAGAAAAGCAGGCCCAAACCATGATGCTGCCACCACCATGTTTGACAGTGGGGATGGTGTGTTCAGGGTGATGAGCTGTGTTGCTTTTACGCCAAACATAACGTTTTGCATTGTTGCCAAAAAGTTCAATTTTGGTTTCATCTGACCAGAGCACCTTCTTCCACATGTTTGGTGTGTCTCCCAGGTGGCTTGTGGCAAACTTTAAACTACACTTTTTATGGATATCTTTAAGAAATGGCTTTCTTCTTGCCACTCTTCCATAAAGGCCAGATTTGTGCGATATACGACTGATTGTTGTCCTATGGACAGAGTCTCCCACCTCAGCTGTAGATCTCTGCAGTTCATCCAGAGTGATCATGGGCCTCTTGGCTGCATCTCTGATCAGTCTTCTCCTTGTATGAGCTGAAAGTTTAGAGGGACGGCCAGGTCTTGGTAGATTTGCAGTGGTCTGATACTCCTTCCATTTCAATATTATCGCTTGCACAGTGCTCCTTGGGATGTTTAAAGCATGGGAAATCTTTTTGTATCCAAATCCGGCTTTAAACTTCTTCACAACAGTATCTCGGACCTGCCTGGTGTGTTCCTTGTTCTTCATGATGCTCTCTGCGCTTTTAACGGAACTCTGAGACTATCACAGTGCAGGTGCATTTATACGGAGACTTGATTACACACAGGTGGATTGTATTTATCATCATTAGTCATTTAGGTCAACATTGGATCATTCAGAGATCCTCACTGAACTTCTGGAGAGAGTTTGCTGCACGAAAGTAAAGGGGCTGAATAATTTTGCACGGCCAATTTTTCAGTTTTTGATTTGTTAAAAAAGTTTGAAATATCCAATAAATGTCGTTCCACTTCATGATTGTGTCCCACTTGTTGTTGATTCTTCACAAAAAAATACAGTTTTATATCTTTATGTTTGAAGCCTGAAATGTGGCAAAAGGTCGCAAAGTTCAAGGGGGCCGAATACTTTCGCAAGGCACTGTAAATTCTAAATGATAAACAGACACATCTCAACATCAACTGTTCAGAGGAGACTGCGTGAATCAGGCCTTCATGGTTGAATTGCTGCAAAGAAACCACTACTAACACCAATAAGAAGAAGAGACTTGCTTGGGCCAAGAAAGACGAGCAATGGACATTAGACCAGTGGAAATCTGTTCTTTGGTCTGGAGTCCAAATTTGAGATTTTTGAGATTTTTGGTTCCAAACGTCGTATCTTTGTGAGACGCAGAGTAGGTTGAACGGATGATCTCTGTATGTGTGGTTCACACCGTGAATCATGGAGGAGGAATTGTGATGATGTGGGAGTGCTTTGCTGGTGACACCGTCAATGATTCATTTAGAATTCAAGGCACACTTAACCAGCATGGCTACCACAGCATTCTGCAGCAATACGCCATCCCATCTGGTTTGCGCTTAGTGGGACTATCATTTGTTTTTCAACAGGACAATAACCCAACACACCTTCAGGCTGTGTAAGAGCTAATTGGCCAAGAAGGAGTGTGATGGTGTGCTGCATCAGATGACCTGGCCTCCACAATCACCCGATCTCAATCCAATTGAGATGGTTTGGGATGAGTTGTACCGCAGAGTGAAGGAATTGGGAACTACTTCAAGACTATTGGAAAAGCATTCCAGGTGAAGCTGGTTGAGAGAATGCCAAGAGTGTGCAAAGCTGTCATGAAGGCAAAGGGTGGCTACTTTGAAGAATGTTTTGACTTGCTTTACACTTTTTTGGTTACTACATGATTCCATATGTGTTATTTCATAGTTTTGATGTCTTCACTATTATTCTACAATGTAGAAAATATTAAAAATAAATAAAAACTCTTGAATGTGGGTGATGTGTCCAAATTTTTGACTGGTACTGTATATTCTTTTTTTTTGCATAGGAAATTTACGGGGGCCAAATAAAATCACCAACGGGCCGAATTTGGGCCTAACTCACAACGTTTGGAACCAAACATCTCAAATTTGGACAGATTTCCACCGCTATGAAATTTTGTTGCAAAATTGGCTGAAGTGTTGTTGTTTTTATCGCACAGCTTTGCTTTATCTTGGCCAGGTCACAGTTGTAAATGAGGACTTGTTCTCAACTGGCCTACCTGGTTAAATAAAGGTTAAATAAAAGAAGAAAAAAAATATGATGTGGATCATTGTCAGGTTATTAGATATACAAGCTTCTGTAACAACAGAACACCGTGTTTGTAATAACACTTTACACAGGTAGTTTGAAAATGTGTAGAATGTGTTTGTTTTGGGTCCACACTGGTACGTTAACTTATGTAAATTAGACATTTTCTTCTGAATAACTGGTCAGGGAAAAACACTTTCCATTCAACTTCAGGCAACTTCAATGTGAGGCTTGATCGCACCTGTAGTGACTACTTCTACCCATCACACCCATTGTTGCTTGTCCATTGTTCACTAGATATGTCAATGTAAATACACCCAACACAACATTGGAGAACAGAATGCTTCCCGCCACTAGATCACATAACTAGACGTGAGCTGGACGTGATCCCAACACTGCCACTAATGTAGCAGAAGAAAGTGACAGCTGCAACAGGGACTCTAACCAGGGCTCATACGTGGCAAACTGAGCTCCAATAGCTGTTGTCATGAAAGCCCAGTAGGCCTCTGGGCAGAGGCAGTAGGTCTACAATACTGGCATATGCCTTGTTACAATAGCCTAAGTGTCATGCTCGTCTGATGAAGAAGGAGTGGCCCAAAGCGCAGCACATGTCCATGATATTTATTTAACTCTGAACACTAGAATTAAAAATAACAAGGTGAGAAACGACCAGTTCTGTAAGGTAACTAAAACTACACAGAAAACAACTACCCACAAACCCAGTTGGGAAAAAGGCTACCTAAGTATGATTCTCAATCAGAGACAACGATAGACAGCTGCCTCTGATTGAGAACCACACCCCGGCCAAACTAATAAAGAAACTAGAATGCCCACCCTAGTCACACCCTGGCCTAACCGAAATAGAGAACTAAGAACCTCTCTATGGCCAGGGTGTGACACTACGTATATAACATGATTGACACGACCGTAATAATCAGCATGAAACGGCCTTGGAAGTGCCGTAAGTGTAAGCTAACAAAATGCATTATTTTACATGAACCTATTTAACTGCGTTGATATGGCTTAATTGATCATAGTCCAGACTCTTTATAGTTACCATGCAGTTGCACCAGGGGAATTTAAACCAAACTGATTTTGTTTGCAGATCTTCTGTTTCCCCACATTTATGAATTTCCTATCATTAATTTCCTAATTAATTTCCTGTCATGAAAATGTATCCTCATCCCCCAATCAAGTACATTTATCAATACCACAAAACAATGGACAAACACAGCTTTTTACTCCAATCTCATGAAATTCGCCATAGCGCCAGTATCCCAAATGATTAAGTATTAAATTGGCATTAGTAATAAATAAATACATGTAAGGGAAAGGGGGATACAACTGAGTGCATTCAACTGAAATGTGTCTTGCGCAATTAACCCAACCCCCCCAATCATCGGCGCCCGGGGAATAGTGTGTTAACTGCCTTGTTCAGGGGCAGAGTGACAGATTTGTACCTTATCAGCTCGGGGATTCGATCCAGAAGCCAAATTATTTCAGTGACAACCTGGTTGATTAACAATATTGGGTTGTTAACACGATTATTTTTTTTATATAAATAAATGTGGGACACAAAAAAAGGCAGTGTAGAACACCATTGCCCAAAATGCATTGCTCCAATAACTTTCAAAAGATTGTTTCGGAAGTTTGCCCCCAGTTTTCCTATGAATGAAGTCGCGCAAAAATGTGTGTATTTTCACACGAATTAAGCCACACAAAATACACCAAATCTGATTAAATACTTTTTGTGCATATTTCCACGAATTGAGTGTGAGATTGTGTTGGAAGTAGCCTGAACCTATCAATGTTACATTGAGCTGGGTGAATGGAATATGAATGACAGTCATCCAATATGCTGTAATAGAAATAAGGCCATGGTCATAATCTTAAACGTCACCGACCGCCACTGATCCAGGCCCGTTTCCCAGAATGATGTAGACCCACAATGGCTCCCTTTATCTCGCCAGTCGCTCACCCCCTGATTGGGAGAGACTTGTTTAAGGTGGTCGTTCGAATTGGATATGGTGCACTCGGGGCTCCTGCGCATCCAATCAATCAGAATAGAATGTACCATCTGTAGTCTTCCCTCCTCTTTTACTCCTCCTCTCCTCTCCATTTAGTTGTATCCCCCCCTTCTCTGCTTTGCTCTCTGTTCTGATTGACTCTGTTCATTACATACAAATGATGATAACTGATGTGGCTCATTCAACGGAATGTATTTTTTGTAATGTCAGTTGAGTTGAATCAACTAATCACAGCACATATCGATGGTCCTGTGGGTACACTCTCATTGGCCCCCTTGTCCACCCATTATACCATCATTGACTTTAATAGAGATGCCCGTTCTATTCAACATTTTTTTTTTGCTACTCAAATGGTTCTTACTGAGACCGTGCCTTCCAAAACTCCATGGCTGTCACAGCCCTAGTGTGTATGTGTTTGGTTATGTCTGAGTCTGTGTGTGTGTGTGTGTATGCGTGCTTGCGTTTGTGGGTTTTACTGCCGGCTTTGGGTGTACTTTAATCTCTTTATGGCCTACACATCAATCAATTACGTCCTGACATTCATTCATTTCTGTCCTCTCATCACTGCCTCCCTCCACCCATCTCTAAACCACTCTCACCTGTTCTTTAAGATAACCCTCTATCTTTTCTTAATCCTTTCCGTCCAAATATTTGTCTCCCGTCTTAATGAAAATCGGTCCGTATCTCAGTAGAAGATCACCTGCTTAGAGCAGCTCATTTTATTTCTCTTAATTAATGTAACCTTTCTGTCCCATCCATAAATGCACTGTGTTACCAGACACTGTACAGAGCTGGTTGGAGAAGCAGTAGGCAGTTGTTTGCTAGAAGCTTGTTTTGCTTCCCTAGCGAGAGGGTGGGGAACGAGTGAAACGGTGGAGTGTTTGAGGAGCGGAGGACAGAGAGAGAGAGTGATCAGCTAAAGAGACGGATGGATGGAGGGATGGAGAGATAGTGGTGATGTTTACAGTGGTACTTTTAGCTTCCCATTGCCCATCTCTTCCCTCTGATCGATGAGTGTGTCCTGCAGGGCTGATGTACACATATAGAACAATACAGATAAATTGAATGTCACCCTCATAGAAAAAGGCATAACATGGACCATAAAACTTCATCTTGTGTTTTTAGTGCCCCACCCCCAGGCCCCTTTATACTTTGCCGATGAGACAGGTTGGGATGGTGTGTGTCTGTTAGATGGGATATTGAGGGGGGACTTGACCTGTTTATGAGGTGTTGTAACTCTGGATTTATTCTTAAAAATAAAGGGACAACCAGCATGGATGAAGGAGAGATGGAGGGAGAGGAGAGGAAGGAAGGAAAAGAGAGGGAGGAAGGAGAGAAAGAGAAGGTTACTTTTTAAACAAATAGAGGTGGATGGTCATACATCTATGGTGGATGTTTCGATGATGATGAAGATGATGAAGATGATGAAAATTAAGACAATAACTGACAGTGTGTGTGTGTGTGTGTCTCTCCCCCAGTCTCTCCCTCTACCCCTTGCTACATCACCAGGCATTGACCTTGCCTCCAGAACAGTATTTTGGCTGCAGGAATTATTTTCTCTCTCTCTCCTCTCCCACTCCACCTCTTTATCTATCTCTCTCTCTCTCTCTTTCTCTCTCTCTCTTTCTCTCACCCTCTACCCCTCTCTCTATCTTTATCTCTCTCTCTCTCTTTCTCTCTGTCTCCCTCTGTCTCGGTCGCTCTCCTTCCTTCTCTTACACACACTCCCCCTCACTTTCACTCAATCTACCTCTCTTGTGTTGCTATAGTTACTGTCATAAGAGAATGTTGTTTTTTGTGTGAAATAACAGCCATATAAAAGAGAAGCTAGGTTAGGACCTGCTGAAGTGGAAGAGACACATGTACATGTACACACACACACACACACACACACACACACACACACACACACACACACACACACACACACACACACACACACACACACACACACACACACACACACACACACACACACACACACACACACACACACACACACACACACACACACACACACACACACACACACACACACACACACACACACACACACACACACACACACACACACACACACACACACACACACACACACACAGAGAGAGACACACATACACACACACACACACACACACACACACACACTTGTAGTGACACACCTCAAGTTCACTCACTAGTCCAGTGTACATGGCATTTATAAACATTTCTTACACTCTTCCCCTTAATGACAAAGTCCCACATTCATATTAGCAGAAAAAAGAAGAGAATGTTTGTTTCTCCTGCCCTCTCTTTTACTATGCAACACAATATCCTTTTCTCTTTCTCACTTTCTGTCTTCCTCTCCCTCTCTCTGCAAGGTGACAATGACTGGCTAATCGTTTACAGAAGCTGTTCACTTCATTTTGTCCATCCCTGAATTTGATCTCTTTTTCTCCCTCTCTTAACCGTTACTGCTTCCAGCTTCTAGCTTCTGTTTCATACATTCTGTTTCTCTCTCCACCATCTCCCTCCCTCTCTCTCTCTCTCTCTCTCTCTCTCTCTCTCTCTCTCTCTCTCTCTCTCTCTCTCTCTCTCTCTCTCTCTCTCTCTCTCTCTCTCTCTCTCTCTCTCTCTCTCTCTCTCTCTCTCTCTCTCTCTCTCTCTCTCTCTCTCTCTCTCTCTCTCTCTCTGGTATAGTGGTGGTAGAACATTAGTGATGTATCCCTGACTCTTGTGTTCCTCCTCCGTTAGTAGTGTCTCTCTGTGTGAAGACAGGAGCGTGTGTCAGATGTCAGGTCTCCTAAAAATAACAGCTGAAAAATGCGTGGGATTAATTCCTCCCGTGTCACCAGTTGTAAAGCAGAAGGAAAAAGAAGGGGCGAATTCAGACAGTAAGAGCTTTGTATCTGATCCAAGCAAAGTCTGGTCATCCATATGTATGAAGAGGCCTGGCTGGCTGGGAAACATGCTGACTGCATCATGGGCATAGTGAATGTCTTTCTCCTTGGGCTGAAATATTACCTTGTGGAGTTGAAGCCGTGTGTGTAAGTGAGTTTGATTGTTTTGATGTTTGCATTGGTTTGAAGAAGAGTTTTTAACAGGCCATTTGCATAATGTGTCTGAGACAGAGAGAGGCAGCGAGAGAGAGTGTTTTTGTGCGTGTGCGTGTGGCTCGTGTGTGCATGCCAGTGTGTGTGTGTGTGTGTGTGTGTGTGTGTGTGTGTGTGCTGGTTATTATGATGAACAGTAATCCCCTGGGAGTCAATGTCTCTGGTTCTCGCCCGCTTTCTCACTCTAATAAACAGTGTTTAATAATTTGTGTGTCTGTGTCTGTTTGTCTCTGTGTGCATGTGTGTGTGTATTTGTGGAAGAACTGTGTGAATGCATCATTGGGGCTCAGGCAATGCCTTAAGGCTCTACTTTTTCATTACAACTGGAGAGAGAAGACTGGGAGACACAGTCACTCACAGCAGGACGCCTGGAGGAGGCTTTCATACGAGCTGTTTAATACTGCAGTGCTGCAGAGAAGACGTACAGTGGACAGTACAGCCTATATGTAGAGGGATTCATAAAATGCACGAGTGGCCATGAATATGAAGTGCATGTTTTATTTAGTATTGCTGCCTATGATAGCATATTGTGTTTGATTGTGCCCCCCATGCTTGTTGTTAGACACCAGTGGAAAAGTCTCACTGCTTTTTCATTTACAGGAGAAATATGAAGTGGATACCCTTGAGGCATGTGGTGTGTGTGAGGCTGTGTAGGCAGCTGCACTATATATACACAAGTATGTGGACACCCTTCAAATTAGTGGATTCGGCTAATTTCGCAAACCCTTTGGCTGAGAGGTGTATAAAATCGAGCACACAGCCATGCAATCTCCACAGACAAACATTGTCAGTAGAATAGCTTTAATGAAGAGTTCAGTGACTTTCAGCATGGCACCATCATAGGGTGATACCTTTGCAACAAGTCAATTCGTCAAATTTCTGCCCTACTTGAGCTGCCCCGGGCAACTGTAAGTGCTGTTATTGTGAAGTGGAAGCGTCTAAGAGCCACCTTAAAACTAAAAAAATAATATGGAAACTGGACACTAGGGGCAACTGTGAGTGCTGTTACTTTCAAGTAGGTTTCCCTTTAGCTAGGGTGCTGGAGATGGTGGATGGGTGTAAGCATCTGCCTATGATTCCAGAGGTTGTAAATTCAAATCCACTGACAGAAAGTTGTTTTTGATATTTTTGTTAATAGCCTATCCCAAACCTTAACCCTTACCTTAACCATTCAGAACTAATCCTCCCGAGTGGCGCAGTGGTCTAAGGCACTGCCTCTCAATGCTAGAAACATCACTACAGACACTCTGGTTCAATTCCAGGCGGTATCACAACTGCCTGCGATTGGGAGTCCCATAGGGCGGAGCAGTGTCGTCCGTAAATGTTTTCTTAATTTGTTCTTAACTAACTTGCCTAGTTAAATAAAAAGTTACATTAAAACAATGTAAATGCACAACCTTAAGAATTTGGAGTTAAAGCCTGAACTAAACCCTAACTGTTTTTGACTATTGAAAAACATGGTTGAACATCTAATTCTAACGTGAGATTGTGAGAGCTGGTAGGAGATGAAGAGTGATAGTGAGCAGGGGAGAACACGGCACATAAGAGATCCCAGTCTTCAGCAGTGAAATAGGCCCTCGGGATGTGATGTATCTCCCTGTCTCCCTTTGGGGCCCTTTGAAGGCCTACAGTAAGACTCTCTGTCTCATTGTAATGCACTGATATACTGGCACAAATGCACCCTCTGTGTCCACCATAAAGCACTCTGACCACGGCAGTCTTACACGGCTGTAAAGTATGTTTGTCTTCATGGCTCTAAATACACTGGTCCCATTTCACTCTGCTATACAAATCTGTCTGAGAACACCACGCAACGAGCTGTAAATGACTGATCTGACCACAGAGGTTCACGGAAATCTATATGTAACCACTGAATCTCTCTCGGTTGCTCTCTCTGTCTCTGTGTCTGTCTCAATTCAATTCAAAGGCCTGTCTCTCTCATCACGGTAATTAATGCAGACCCTCTCATCTCATCGAATCACCACAAGAGCCAAACACACACACACGCATACACAGATGACCGACATCATTCCAGTTCCCAAGAACTCTAAGGATTCATGCCACAATGACTACCACCCTGTAGCATTCACATCTGTAATCATGAAGTGCTTTGAGAGGCTGGTTATGGCACACATCAACTCCATCATCCCAGACACCCTAGAACCACTCCAATTTGCATACCGACCCAGCAGATCCATTGACGACACAATCTCAATTGCAATCTCAATTCCCACTGCCCTCACCCACCTAGAAAATAGGAATACCTACTGTATGGAAGAATGCTGTTCATTGAATACAGCTCAGCGTTCAACGCCATTGTTTCCTCCAAGCTCGTCACCAAGCTTAGGACCCTGGGACTGAACACGTCCCTCTGCAACTGGATCCTGGACCCCAGGTGGTGAGGGTAGGCAACATCAACTCCGCCACGCTGACCCTCAACCCTGACCCCACAGGGGTGTGTGCTTTGTCCTCTCCTGTACTCCCTGTTCAGCCACGACTACGTGGCCACGCACAATACCATCATCAAGTTTGCTGACGACACGATGGTTGGTAGGCCTGATCACAGGTGATGAGGAGACAGCCTACAAGGAGGAGGTCAGTGACCTGGCAGTGTGGGACTCCAACAACAACCTCTCCCTCAATGACAGTAAGACCAAGGAACCGATCGTGGACTACAAGAAGCGGAGGGCGACCAAGACCCCATCCACATCGACGGCGCTACAGTGGAGCAGGTCGAAGGGCTTAAAGTTCCTCAGTGTCCAAATCAATACGGACTTAAAATGGTCCACAAACACACACACAGGAGGTTGAAAAGCTCTACAGCCATACCATTGAGAGGATCATGACTGGCTCCAGCCACCCAAGCCACAGCCTGTTCTCTCTGATTCCGCACGACAAGCGATGCCGGTGCATCAAGTCTGACCGACAGGCTGCTGAACAGCTTCTATCCTAAAGCCATAAGACTGCTAAATAGCTAACAACAGGGCTACAAGGACTACCTGAGTTGACCCTCAGAGGAAGGCCCCAAAAATTGCAAAAGACTCTATCCACCCTAGTCATAGACTGTTCTCTCTGCTACCACATGGCAAGCGGTAGCAGAGTGCCAAGTCTAGGTCCAAAAGGTTTCTTAACAGATTCTACCCCCAAGCCATAAGACTCCTGAACAGCTGATCAAATGGCTACACAGACTATTTTCATTGTCCCCACCCTATTTTCACACCGTTGCTACCCTCAGTTTATTATCAATGCATAGTCACTCTACATCTACGTACATGTACATATTACCTTAATTACCTCGACTAACCGGTGCCCCCGCACATTGACTCTGTACCGTTACCCCCTGTATATAGCCTCGCTACTGTTATTTTATTGTTGCTCCTTAATTATTTGTTATTTTTAAATTGTTCTTATTTTTAATTGACATTTTTACTTTTATTTATTAATTTTTTACTTCAGTTTATTTCAGTAAATACTTTTAAAAAACTGCATTGTTGATTAAGGGCTTGTAAGTAAGCTTTTCACTGTAAGGTGAAATACCTGTTGTATTCGGCACATGTGAAAAATACATTTGATTTGATTTTGATTTGATCCAGTATCCCAGCACATTGTAAATAATGGTACTGGAACTGACTCTGTATATAGATAGCTCACTTACTTTATTGTGTTCTTCTTATTTCTTATTTTAATTTCTTGTGCGTTTTTGTTCTGACTTGTTATTTTTTTGTATAACAGTGTTATTGATTACTGCATTGTTGTGGTTAGAGCTTGCGAGAAAGGCATTTCGCTGTACTTGTGTATGTGACATTAAAGCACTAAACTGAAACACACACACACACAAAATCCCTCACTCACACACACATGCACCCTCGGGGGAATGATAAAAGGCTTTTCTCCATTTTCTTCTCCCTATTTTTGAGGAGAGAAAGTCAAAGGAGCATCTTTCCTTTTGACCCGTCTCTATACACAGACAGACAGACAGACAGACAGACAGACAGACAGACAGACAGACAGACAGACAGACAGACAGACAGACAGACAGACAGACAGACAGACAGACAGACAGACAGACAGACAGACAGACAGACAGAGACAGACAGACAGACAGACAGACAGACAGACAGACACAGACAGACAGACAGACAGACAGACAGACAGACAGACAGACAGACAGACAGAGACGCAAACAGTACAACACCTTCCCGTGGCCTATTGTAAAGCGGGAGGGTGAGAGGGAGGAATACATTTGTGATAAAGGAAATTAAATGGAATGAAAGGAGTGTCACAGGGCGGTTGAGCTAATGTAGGCTAATGTGATTAGCATGAGGTAGTAAGTAACAAGAACATTTCCCAGTTCCCATTTCCCAGTTTTTTCCACAATTCCTGACATTTAAGTAAAAATTCCCTGTCTTAGGTCAGTTAGGATCATCACTTTATTTTAAGAATGTGAAATGTCAGAATAATAGTAGAGAGAATCATTTATTTCAGCTTGTATTTCTTTCATCACATTCCCAGTGGGTCAGAAGTTTACATACGCTCAATTAGTATTTGGTAGCGTTGCCTTTAAATTGTTTAACTTGGATGGACCATTTTGGGTAGCCTTCCATAAGCTTCCCACAATAAGTTGGGTGAATTTTGGCACATTCCTCCTAACAGAGCTGGTGTAACTGAGTCAGGTTTGTAGGCCTCCTTGCTCGCACAGGCTTTTTCAGTTCTGCCCACACATTTTCTGTAGGATTGAGGTCAGTGCTTTGTGATGGCCACTCTAATACCTTGACTTTGTTGTCCTTAAGCCAACTTTGGAAGTATGCATTGTCCATTTGGAAGACCCATTGCGACCAAGCTTTAACTTCCTGACTGATGTCTTGAGATGTTTCTTCAATATATCCACATCATTTTCCTCATCATCTATTTTGTGAAGTGCACCAGTTCCTCCTGCAGCAAAGCACCCCCACAACATGATGCTGCCACCCCCATGCTTTTTATTTTACCATGTAAGTTGACTGAGAACACATTCTCATTTACAGCAACAACCTGGAGAATAGTTACAGGGGAGAGGAGGGGGATGAATGAGCCAATTGTAAGCTGGGGATGATTAGGTGACCATAATGGTATGATTGGGAATTTAGCCAGGACACCAGGGTTAACACCCCTACTCTTACAATAAGTGCCATGGGATCTGACTCAGAGAGTCAGGACACCTGTTCAACATCCCATCCGAAAGACGGCACCCTACACAGGGCAGTGTCCCCAATCACTTCCCTGGGGATTGGGATATAAGAGTGCCTCCTACTGGCCCGCCAACACCACTTCCAGCAACATCTGGTCTCCCAGTTCTATTTTTGTTTCATCAGACAAGAGGACATTTCTCCAAAAAGTATGATCTTTGTCTCCATGTGCAGTTGCAAACCGTAGTCTGGCTTTTTTATGGCAGTTTTGGAGCAGTGGATTCTTCCTTGCTGAGCGGCCTTTCAGGTTATGTCGATATAGGACTCGTTTTACTGTGGATATAGATACTTTTGTACTAGTTTTGTCCCAGCATCTTCACAAGGTCCTTTGCTGTTGTTCTGGGATTGATTTGCACTTTTTGAACCAAAGTACGTTAATCTCTAGGAGACAGAACGCGTCTCTCCTTCCTGAGTGGTATGGCGGCTGTGTGGTCCCATGGTGTTTATACTTGTTTACAATTGTTTGTACAGATGAATGTGGTCCCTTCAGGAGTTTGGAAATTGCTCCCAAGGATGAACCAAACCAAAAAATTTTCTGAGGTCTTGGCTGATTTCTTTAGATTTTCCAATGATGTCAAGCAAAGAAGCAATAAGTTTGAAGGTAGGTTTTGAAATACATCCACAAGTACACCTCCAATTGACTCAAATGATGTAAATTAGCCTATCAGAAGCTTCTAAAGCCATGACATAATTTTCTGGAATTTTCCAAGCTGTTTAAAGGCACAGTCAACTTAGTGTATGTAAACTTCTGACCAACTAGAATTGTGATACAGTGAATTAAAAGTGAAATAATCTGTCTGTAAACAATTGTTGGAAAAAATGACTTGTGTCGTGCACAAAATAGATGTCCTAACCGACTTGCCAAAACTATAGTTTGTTAACAAGAAATTTGTGGAGGGGTTGAAAAACAAGTTTTAATGACTCCAACCTAAGTGTGTGTAAACTTTCGACTTCAACAGTATCTGATATTGGCAGAAAGCCAATATTTTAAACATTACATTCTGAACATTAAAGGTTATTCATAAACAAATTAGGCACATTTGGGCAGTCTTGATACAACATTTTGAACGGAAATGCAATGGGTCATTGGATCAGTCTAAAACTTTGCACATACACTGATGCCAGCTAGTGGCCAAAATCTAAATTGCATCTTGGCTGGAATAATACATTATGGCCTTTTTCTTGCATTTCAAAGATGATGGTACAAAAAAAATACAAAAGAATGGTTGTTTTTTTCTTTGTATTATCTTTTAGCAGATCCTTTCACATTTCCACAAACTTCAAAGTGTTTCCTTTCAAATGGTACCAAGAATATGCATGTCCTTGCTTCAGGGCCTGAGCTACAGGCAGTTAGATTTGGTTATGTCATTTTAGGCAAAATACATTTTTAAAAGGGGCGGATCCTTAAGAGGTTATTAAGGCACGCGAAAGTTCAAATGTTCAAGAAGGCCATTCTACCTTTCTACCAAAAAACATTTTGGTAAATAAATCCAATGTTTACCCTCAGACGGCTCTCCTGTGAAGTCGTGACTTGCGACATACGCCTAGTTTCCTGAAATGGGTCACATATTAGAAATACATCAAAACACAATAATGTTGAAGTAAAAGACCCCTGCCAACTAATATCAACACCTATATTTATTTTTGGGATACATATTACTGTCTTGTGTAAGTTTAAGAAGAATTGCCTTGTGCCTTGAAATTCCATTATCAACAAACCCACATATCTTCAAGATATTTTCTAATTTGGTCACATTTGAAGGCAGAGCTCATTAAAATCATACCCAAATATGCAAAGTAGGATATTGCGTATTTCTACCTTTGTGTACCTATTTAGGATACATCATCATGAAGAGAATGAAATTCATATCCATAATTATGCATTTCTGTTTAGTACAGATCAGGGACCCATGATGAAATTCCATTACCGCAAATCCTTTAGCGGGTGTAAATCCACTTCACTTACTGTAATTCAATAACCAAAAATGATTTTTCATGTCATAGCTGACACCCTATTGTTTCTGCAGACATTGTTGAATCTTAATTCAGTGCAGATATTTAACATCGTTTTTTTTGCATCTGCACAGTTCTTCCAGTAAATGTGTTTTTGTGAAATGTTCAGTGACAATTGTTAAAACTAGTAATTGTGCATAGAGTTGTATGGTTTGTTAATCTTTGAAATCAATGGTTTTTGTTTAGCATACATTTGAACTGAGTTGCAGTTCCATTACTGTGGAATTGTCTATAGGGAAGGAGGGAAGGAGGGAAAGAAGGGAAGGAGGGAAAGAAGGGAAAGAGACAGGGATCCCTGGCAGTCATCCAGACCAGATAATCAGCTCCTCTCTCTTTCTCCCAATGTATCTCCCTTTGTTGCCCTCTTTCTCTCTCTGTATCTCTCCCTCCCTCTGTTGCTTTCTCTCTCTCTCTCTGCATCTCTCCCTCCCTCTGTTGCTTTCTCTCTCTCTCTCTTTGTATCTCTCCCTCCCTCTGTTGCTTTCTCTCTCTCTCTCTCTGTATCTCTCTCTCTCTCGCTCTCTTCCCCTCTGGTCCTCTCTCAGTCCCCCACTGGGTACCCCTGCAGTGAGGTCAGTGGTCGTTGCTAAGCAATCATCCAGTCCATTACCTTGGCAACATGTCCTAAAAGACCACACCACATGTAGAGTAGAGCCACCTGCACCACCTGTAGAGTGCCAATCACTCTGTCCATCACATGCATGCATGCGCACACAAACACTATTTCTCTCTCTCGCTCTCTTCCTTTCTCTCTCACACACACACTCCTCATATTTACCATACACATATTATATAAATATGTCTGCCTGCTGTCATTTAGTAATTATTTGATTGCCTTAGCAGGCTGATCTAATCTCTCAATGTTGATGTTAAATACATGATATTCAGATGAACACATCTCCGACAGCTCTGTAGAGATGATTAGAGTTTGTGTCAGAAAGTTAGTTTGGTACCATCTGGGCTGCCCTCCAGGCAGTCATGTTTTGTAGTGTTTGATAAAAGCAAGAGCCTTGTAGGATTTCACCAAACCATTTGGAATGTATCACTCAATTGTGACTCATTAAGCGACTTTGTGTAATGAACACAGTGGGTGACAGAGAGCTGATTTCAAGCGCAGGGCGCAGCAGGTGTTTATTGTAAAGGACCACAGGAGGAGGTAGGTAGCTGGGTACAGGGGCAGGCAGAAGGTCATACACAGGAGGAGGCAGGTAGCTGGGTCCAGGGGCAGGCAGAAGGTCATACACAGGAGGAGACAGGTAGCTGGGTCCAGGGGCAGGCAGAAGGTCATACACAGGAGGAGACAGGTAGCTGGGTCCAGGGGCAGGCAGAAGGTCATACACAGGAGGAGGCAGGTAGCTGGGTCCAGGGGCAGGCAGAAGGTCATACACAGGAGGAGGCAGGTAGCTGGGTCCAGGGACAGGCAGAAGGTCATACACAGGAGGAGGCAGGTAGCTGGGTCCAGGGGCAGGCAGAAGGTCATACACAGAGGGTCCTAAAGGGCAACAGTACAGGCAGGGGAAAGGGTAGTAACGTAGTCCGGGAGATCAGGCAATAGGTAGATAACAGGAAATACAGGCAGTGAATAGGCAAAAGGCGTCATTAGTGAGGCATGCAAAAACTATCATACACGGGAGAAGTAAATTACGGTGAAACCAGATCTCCAAATAGAAGTGTGTCACAAAACAAACAATACCTCACAGTGATGGGTTGCAAAGAACTGAACTAAATAGTGTGGGATAATGACATGCAGGTGTGTGAACAGGTGATCAGAATTCAGGTGATTGGGATCTGGAGAGTGAGCTGCGTTCAGGGGATCTGTGTTTGAGAGTGTGAGTTGGAAGCAGACGTTATACTTTGGGGCCTTGAAAAGTGCTATATGTATTATTATTAGTCATTTTCTCCAGAAGTAGTGTGTTTTCTTCCACCCACAGAACATAATGCCTTTACATTACGCAGTACTTCAATATTTTCACCATAGGGGAAGTGTATGTTTGCTCGAGCTCTAGCCCACTGTAAACATGCCCATAACCCTGGGTGTTCTAACTAGCAGACACACTCCAGCATGCTGCTGTTTTACAGTGGTGTCCTAGGAGCGTGCTCTGTCTGTACATGCATGGTGATCTACAACACACTGGCTAACGCAGCTCCGTGCTCCAGCTGTAAATAACCAGCAAGCTATTAGAGCTGGTCCACTGCAGAACTGCCTGCGATACACACACACATGACCGCCTGCACACACACTCACATATGCACACACAGACACGCACACACGCATTTGAGCACATCCGTCATTAGCTGGGATTGATTAACGAGGCATTATAATTTATCTTGTTGTGTTCTTGTCAGCCGAGTCCAAGACATGATGTGGGCGTGTCACTACATAAATCCTTCAACATCAGGTCTGTCAAAGTTAACCCTTAATCTAGTTATGGTTATTGGTGCCAGTCATTTATCAGCAGCTTTGACATAATACTGCAGCAGGAAGATCATCCTGTTGCAGCCAATCAAAAGTGTTAAAACAATATTTAAAAAATGTATTTCTCTGTAGATGGTTGCTAATGCGCAAAGTGCTTGACTTCACCGTGTGAAGGAGTCTGTCACATTACCAAAGTCCCACTGCTGCAGCAATGGCATTTTGAAAAGTCACCTTTGAATGCCTCCACTATTAAAACTACACGATCATTGTGTATCACGACAGGGCTCCTGTGAATCAGGTGGGTTCTCAGGAGTCAGTATGACTCTGGCAGAGCTGAGGTATGGAGAGCAGCTTCCTCCTGGACCATAAAGAATCTCTCTCTCCCTCCATAGAACCCAGCAGCCTCTAACTGCACTTCATCTGAATGTTAGCACTCTGAAACACACACACACACACACACACACACACACAAACACACACACACACACACACACACACACACACACAGTGGTGGTGGTAGTTGACAGTTTGAGTCACTAGGATTCAGTCACAGACTCTCCAAGCCCTCTATTACCAGGGACCGGATGTTCCCCTAATGCCGAAATGATTGCAGGCGGAATCATATTATTCATTCTCTCAATCGTGATAATTCAGTAACCGAAAAATGTGTCTATAGGAGGAAAATGCAGTGCCTGTCTCAAAGTTCCCACCCACTCCTGTCTCTCCTCACTCGACACACCATTCCAATTTATTTAAATGACAACACAGGGCTAAGCCTGGCAGTTCTACTTCTCCTTCTACACCCTCATAATTACCCAGGAGGTAGTGGGCTCTGAGGCTCTGCGGGATGGTAGCAGCTAATTTTCGGGACATTTGGAGATGCGGTGTGGAAATATTGTATTACAGTTTTTTTCGATTGCTAAATGACAGTGGGCACAACTGGAGTCACATGTGCAAAACTCTAACTACAGTCTGCACTACCAACAGTCACCTGAGCTAAACAGTTCACATCACCTGCAAAACTCATTCCAAGCAACACAACTCTTAACACATGGCTCAAAACACGCTCAGTGCAGCCAAACACTATGCACAACCCTCACTGAGATAACACACACTGTCACTCAGAACACACTGAGAGTAAAAACACTAGCATCAAACACCAATACAGAAAATACAAACTTTTCATCTTTACAGTTTGAACAATTTCAGTGACTTCATACAAAGTAATATTTTCTTCAAAGAAAAGAGTGACATTCTTTCACATGATTTATTAAAATTTTTAGAACATAACAATTCTTTAAGGTAAATGAAAATTAGCAGTTTGCTTCGATAGTCTGTAGTAATTTACGGAATTACAGTAATGAAAAAAAAAGGTAGAAACTAAAAGTACATACTGTAATTTGAACAAATAATTGAGGGGCTAATCCTGCCTCTCTCTAGCATCAGGCCACAGGTTTTCTTCAACATCACATCTAATGTTTTCTCTTGCCATGCACCTGGGGAAGAACCTTCTGGAGTGCCTTATCCATCCCTGGCAGTCCTCTGGACTCGTGTCCTCACATCCGGCACGCATGGCTTCCAAAAGAGACATTTGGTCATGTGGGTGGTGACCAAACACTTTCCACCTCCAGGCAGAGAAAAACTCCTCTATTGGGTTGAGGAAGGGTGAATATGCAGGCAGGTACAAAACCATAAATCTGTGATGTGCTGCAAACCAATCTGTGACAGCTGCAGAGTGGTGAAAAGCAGCGTTATCGCAAACTATGACAAAAACTTGGGGGTTTCTTACTGGCTCCCCCTGTTCTGCTGGCACTAGCTGAGCATAGAGCTGTTCTAGGAAAGCTATAAGCCTTTCTGTGTTGTATGGGTTAATGAGTGGTGTGTTGAGAAGCAAACCATCATTGGCCATTGCAGCTCACATGGTGATATTTCCCCCCTTTGGCCTGGAACCTCCACAGTGGCCCTTTGACCTATAACATTCCTTCCTCTGCGCCGTGTTTTGGCAAGGTTAAATCCAGCTTCATCAATAAATACAAATGAATGTGGTCTTTCCAGTGCTTCCACCTCCATCCACCTCTGAAAAACAGTAAGTGCACAGTTTTACTGTAGAAATGCTAGTGTTTTTTTTTACTGTAAATATTTTGTATAGCTGTGTACGTAACCTCAGATGTCTTACCTGGACATATTGGTATCTTTGCTCTTTTACCCGTTCACTGTTTCTCTCGAACGGTACAGTGTATAACTGTTTCATTGTAACTTGGTGTTTCTTTAGGACTCAAGCAATAGTTGTTGTGCTGACAGAATTAACATTTTCAAATATATCATTATCAGCCAGCACTCTATCTTGAATCTCCCGCATTTTCCTGCGCATCTGAAAATATTTTTCCTCTTCCTCCTGTTGGGGGCAGCCTTTGGGTCCTGTTGTAAAAATATATTTTACAGTCAAACTTAATGTAATATATATCTGTGTAAATATTCTATAATTGCAATACAAAATAGATTCCTGTAATGTTTTCATTTACTGTAAGGATGTAACTCTCACCTGTTTGCATGATGGAAAATTCGCATTACAGATGCCACTGTGGATCTTTGCAGATTGGGTTGCACCCTCAACCCTGCCTCTCTCAATGAGAGACCATGGTTCACGACATGGTCTATAAGTGTAGCCCTTATTTCATCTGAAATAACAGCTCTTTGTCTTCTTTGTCTTCCTCCACACATCAGCCCTCTCCCTGCCACCCTTCTCCCTCCACGAACCCATCTTCCTTGTTCCATTTCCAAAATGAGTCTTTCTGAGCTCTACCTATATATACTGTAATATGTGTGTGTGTTCACTAACAAGTCTAAAACAAGACACCTGCTTAGCCTTTCAGCTGAAATTGCAATCAGCAGTGTTTGAAAGGCACAAGGCTGAAATCTATTCCGTTTTGAATGTGTGGTTCACAGTTTTGACAGCAGTGTGTTAGCATTTGAACAAAGTGCTGTAAATCCACAGTGTTGTGCAGGTTGTGGTTAAAGTCATGGGATAAGTGTGTAGAGTTTTGAAAACTGTGTTCAAGCAATGAAAAACGAACTAGAGTTTGGTCCACATGAACTGCTGCTGTGCAGACTGTAGTTAGAGTTTTGCACATGTGACTCCAGTTGTGTCCACTGTCGTTTAGCAATCGAAAAAAACTGTAATTGGGCATGAGGACTGACTCCTCGTCTTGTCCGACACATGCATACACAGGCACACAGACACACACACACATTGCTCCATTTCAGTGTCTGTGACTAAGAGGGATCAGGTGAACAGTAATTACTGTACATTTCTTTATTGGGCAGCAATTACAAAAATATTACTCCTCTTTAACATGCTCCGGTAAAAAACACATGTTGAGCTTTTACAGACTGACAGACGTGAAGGTACTCTATACTTTCTCCTGTTTTCCTTCCCCTTTATCTCTCTCCCTCACACCCCTCTCTTCTCTAAGTGTGTGGCTGTAGGTTCTAAATGGGATGTTTTAGTCAGTGGTGGAAGGAAGGGTCTGTGGTCTGTACTGCTCCCCAGAGACAGCCTCTAACATGGACATTTATAGAGCAAAGCCCATGTTTCCTGCTTCAATTGGAGATGAAATGACAAAAGGGAGAAGGAACCAACTACCTGTGTTCATACAGAGGCCTGCAATGCATCCAACCCCGTGTGTGCATGTGCGGGCAGGCATGTGTGCACGTTTGTGTCAGTTCCTCAGGCCGTAGTGTACTAGAGTTGCCCTGCTCTCTGTGAAGTCAAGGTTATTCCTGCCGCGCTGCGTCTCTCTCCTCCCCTGTCAGGTTCTCTAGTGGGACGCTGACAGCAACATCAGGGGAAAGCAGGACTCAGTGCTAACACAGTGTGTGTGTGTGTGTGTGTGTGTGTGTGTGTGTGTGTGTGTGTGAGAGAGAGAGAGTGCGTGAGCGTCATACTGACACTTGAGAACCCAATATTCATTAGCTACGTACCATGGACAGCTAAACATGTTCCCGTCATTCTGCCTCAGCTTCGGCTGACACTTAACACGAGGTCTGTGTAGCTTTACGTCTCACCCTGTCATTCACTCGCATGGAAATTTTCAGAAAAAGCTGATGACAGAGAATGTAAAGTGTATATTTTGCGGGTTGTGTGTATGGGTGAAAAAACATAGAGTACTGTAAATCAAAGAATACTGCAAATCACAGAGTACTCTAAATCATAGGCAGCAGGGGGGCAGCAGGTAGCCTAGTGGTTAGAGCGTTGGGCCAGTAACCGAAAGGTTGCTGGATTGAATCCCCGAGCTGACAAGGTACAAATCTGGCGTTCTGCTGCTGAACAAGGCAGTTAACCCAGTGTTACCCGGTAGGCCGTCATTGTAAATAAGAATTTGTTCTTAACTAACTAGTGATATAAAGTCATGTAAACTCACTGTATTTGTGCTTTTCATTTGAATTTACCCTAGAGGGAGTTGCTTGGCTAACACAGGCTTATATCGGCTCTTATCCACATAGCTACACCCTCTAAGCAGGACTTTAAATGACAATCATCCCTGCTAATGATTCTGAATCATTACCTCAATATTAGAAGAACATCAGAATGTAGCTGTGTTTGTCCCCATGTTTGTCCCCATGTTTGTCCCCATGTTTGTCCTCATGTTTGTCCCCATGTTTGTCCCCATGTTTGTCCTCATGTTTGTCCCCATGTTTGTCCCCATGTTTGTCCTCATGTTTGTCCCCATGTTTGTCCCCATGTTTGTCCCCATGTTTGTCCTCATGTTTGTCCCCATGTTTGTCCCCATGTTTGTCCCCATGTTTGTCCTGTCCTCATGTTTGTCCCCATGTTTGTCCCCATGTTTGTCCTCATGTTTGTCCCCATGTTTGTCCCCATGTTTGTCCCCATATTTGTCCTCATGTTTGTCCCCATGTTTGTCCCCATGTTTGTCCCCATGTTTGACCCCATGTTTGTCCCCATGTTGGTCCCCATGTTTGTCCCTACCAAGCATCTCATCCCTCTGAATGCAGCTTTAATGTTACTACAGCGACATGTGTGATGAACATGACTTATCCCTCACCTGAATCACTGCCCACTGGACGCAGGCAAGCTGAGAAAGTTGTGTGTGTGTGTGTGTGTGTGTGTGTGTGTGTGTGTGTGTGTGTGTGTGTGTGTGTGTGTGTGTGTGTGTGTGTGTGTGTGTGCGTGTGTGCGCATCCGTTGGAGAGACGGGCACTCATTGTGTGCGTGATACATTCACACACACGGACATATTCAGACACACACACACACACACACACACACACACATCTCTGCGTGAAGTCGTAAAAGCGGGTGAATCATTGTTCAGCCTCTCAGCTCTGGGAAATATTCAAATTGTTTTCATTTTCCGCTTAGGTGGTTTCAGATGATGGCCCCACAGAAAGAAAGTAAGGAGAAGAAAGATGAAATGACAAGAATCATATTGTAGGAAAACTGTGTCTGAGTTACCATTACCCAGTTCCTTTCAAATCAAATTAGGGGATCGATCAGCTATCTATCCATAAAATTGGGGACTACCAATTAACATTACTTGCATCATTTCTAATCCCCAGTTCCTTGTTGGAGCTGAGTTGAGGAACGTGATCAAGTCAAATCCAAGTTTATTGGTCACGCACACAGTGTAGCAGATGGTTTAGTGGGTGCAGAGTAATGCTTATGTTACTAGCTCCAAACAATGCAGTAAAATGTCACTCAGGTACACAAATAATCCATTTAAAAAACTAAAAAACAGAAAGAACAACAAGAAATGAAGGAATGTCGGAACTAATGCAATCAACAGCCCAAATAACACTGTAACAGTCATCAAAATGCAATCTATACAGCAGTAGATAGATTAGGATGAGCTATATCACGAATCCAATATATAAATACATTTGGGGTGTGTATAAACAGTGTAACTAAAATGCCATGTACAGTAATAGAAATATTTGAATGAGATATGTCGAGAATACAGTGTGTAAATACACAGTCCAAAAACCCCATAGCAAAATGGATGGAATTGCAGGAAATGAGCTTGGTGATTGGTGTGTATGACAGTATGGACAGTATGTGAATAGAACAGGTGTGTACAGCAGTAGTGATACAGGATGAGCCATGACTAGAATACAGAATATACATATAAAGTGGGTATGTAAACATGATTAAAATGATCAGTGAACAATGACTATGAAAATAGGACCACCATCTCTGAGGTGCAGGGTAGAGTACCGTGTGGTAGCCGGCTAGTGGGTGGAGACTGGCTAATGGTGACTGTTGAACAGTCTGATGGCCTGGAGATAGAAGCTGTTTATCAGTCTCTCGGTCCCAGCTTTGATGCACTTGTCCTGTCTCCGCCATCTGGACGGTAAAATGGGGAACAGGCCATGGCTCAGGTGGCTCCACCAAAATGGAAAGTGAGGAGGCCAGCTTAGCCTCTCCCGAGGATGAAATCACCCCCAAAAAGGGCAGCAATGTTTTTTCCAGTAATATGGAAGTGGTTCGGGTTTAAGAGGTCTGATGTTCAGCAAACGAATGTCCTGTGCAAAAATGTGTCAAAGGCAATTGCTACGAAAAGCAGCAGCACAACCAACCTCTTCCATCACCTGCAACTGAAACACGCGGTGGAGTGGGAGGAATGCGTGAGACTACGCAATGCCGATTCCAGTCGCCCGATTCCCAAAACGTCTGCTAAAAGACACACTACCATAGCCGCATCCTTTTCAAACGTATTCCCTTATGACAAGAAAAGTTTGAGGTGGAAGGATATAACGGATGCAGTGACCAATTACATGGCGAAAGATATGGCCCCAATCTTTACAGTAGAAAAGCCAGGCTTTAAAGAGCTGCTAGGTACAGTTGACTACAAATATCAGCTGCTAAGCCGCAAGTATTTCACGGAAGAAGCCCTGCCGCGGATTTACACTGCTCCCAGTGAAAGAATCGCAGAGAAGCTGGCTAGTGTTTCTTATTTTTCCACCACAGCCAATATATATGGTCGAGCAGATCGTCAGAGCCATACCTAAGTTTGACAGTCCACTACTTAAATGAAGACTGGAAATTTGATAAATCTCTGCCTCCAGACGTCTGATGATCATACGGGTGAAGTAATAGCCCAGGGTCTCAAAGACTCTCTGGCATCGTGGAAGATGAACGGAGACCGACAGATGTGCATGACAACTGATAGCAGGAGCGACATGATAAAAGCATTGCGCTTGAACAACTGGACCCGCCTGCAGTGCTTTAGGCATAAAGTTAGGCACAATTAAAGTGCATTCAAAAAAGTTATTTTCAGGCCAGCTGTAGGCTAATGTGTTAGTAGTGTCATTCTGCCAATCCAATAGCAAATAACCACAGGCTGTTTTAATTATAACAACAAATTAACTAAATTAAAACATTTTCAATCAAAATGATTATATAAATTACATATCCAAACAGCTAGTGGTCAAACATTCCTAAACAATAGAATAGACGTGTGGGTGTGTGTTAATTTGTGTTGTTCATTCGTTTTGTACAAATAGGCCTTGAGGCCTTGTATATCGTTTTTATTTTAATAAAGAAAATTCAATTAAGAATTATATATTTGCCTTTTTTAATTTGTTTAGAGAAAAACAAGAAATCGAGATTTATATGGTGAATAGTCCAAACCTCTGAAAAAAATTTGATATTACTTTAAGGCAATACCAGCCCTAGGCCAAGCCTAATTTATTCAGCCTCCTGAGGTTGAAGAGGTGCTGTTGTACCTTCTTCACCACATTGTCTGTCTGAAGGGTCCATTTCAGGTCCTCATTGATGTGCACGCTGAGGAATTTGAAGCTTTTGACCCTCTCCACTGTGGCCCGGTCTATGTGGATGAGGGGGTGCTCTCTCTGCTGTCTTCTGTAGTCCACAATCAGCTCCTTCGTTTTGTTGACATTGAGGCACTCCACCAAGGCATTTACCTCCTCCTTGTAGGCTATCTCGTCATTGTTGGTAATCCGGCCTACCACTGTTGTCTCCAGCAAACTTGATGATTGAGTTGGAGACGTGCGTGGCCATGTGGTCATGGGTGAACAAGGAGTACAGGAGGGGGCTGAGTGCTCACCCCTGTGAAGCCCCCGTGTTAAGGATCAGCTTGACAAAGATGTTGTTGTCTACCTTCACCACTGGGGTCGGCAAGTCAGGAAGTCATGGAACCAGTTGCACAGGGAAGTACAGACCCATTGCCTTGAGCTTAGGGATGAGCTTGGAGAGCACTATGGTGTTGAAGGCTGAGCTGGAGTCGATGAACAGCATTCTTACATTGGTATTCCTCTTGATTCGTAAGAAAGGATGAGTGTGTGTGTTTGTGCGTGTGCGTGTGCATGTGCATGTGTGTACCTTGTGTGTTGTGTGTTAAACTTGTGGTTCCCTGTGTGTATTTGTAATATTATCTCTCATGTGTTTTTGTGTGTACCGTGTGTGTTGTGTGTTAAACATGTGTTTTTGTGTGTACCGTGTGTGTTGTGTGTTTGTGGTTCCCTGTGTGTATTTGTAATATTATCTCTCATGTGTTTTTGTGTGTACCGTGTGTGTTGTGTGTTAAACTTGTGGTTCCCTGTGTGTATTTGTAATTATCTTATCTCTCATGTGTAATTTTTGTGTGTACCGTGTGTGTTGTGTGTTAAACTTGTGGTTCCCTGTGTGTATTTGTAATATTATCTCTCATGTGTTTTTGTGTGTACCGTGTGTGTTGTGTGTTAAACTTGTGGTTCCCTGTGTGTATTTGTAATATTATCTCTCATGTGTTTTTGTGTGTACCGTGTGTGTTGTGTGTTAAACTTGTGGTTCCCTGTGTGTATTTGTAATATTATCTCTCATGTGTTTTTGTGTGTACAGTGTGTGTTGTGTGTTAAACTTGTGGTTCCCTGTGTGTATTTGTAATATTATCTCTCATGTGTTTTTGTGTGTACCGTGTGTGTGAGTTTATCTTTTGACATATACAGTTGTTGTGTACAATGGGTATGCAAGCTGAACAGAGGCATTGAAGAGAGTTGCCAGAATGTTCCGAGTCACATAGAGAACTTTTACAATGTTGCAGACATGGAACACAATAACACAATGTCAGAAACCCCAGCGGAAGAATTATATAATTTCAGAAACTAAGAAAAAGAATACAGAGAAAGTAAAGAATGGAGAGAAAGTCAGGATGTCTGACAGAGAGGACAGGATGTCTGACAGAGAGGACAGGATGTCTGACAGAGTGGACAGAAAGTCAGGATGTCTGACAGAGAGGACAGGATGTCTGACAGAGAGGACAGGATGTCTGACAGAGAGGACAGGATGTCTGACAGAGTGGACAGAAAGACAGGATGTCTGACAGAGTGGACAGGATGTCTGACAGAGTGGACAGAAAGACAGGATGTCTGACAGAGTGGACAGAAAGTCAGGATGTCTGACAGAGAGGACAGGATGTCTGACAGAGAGGACAGGATGTCTGACAGAGTGGACAGAAAGACAGGATGTCTGACAGAGTGGACAGAAAGACAGGATGTCTGACAGAGTGGACAGAAAGTCAGGATGTCTGACAGAGTGGAGAGAAAGACAGGATGTCTGACAGAGGAGAGAAAGACAGGATGTCTGATAGAGAGGACAGGATATCTGACAGAGTGGAGAGAAAGACAGGATGTCTGACAGAGTGGAGAGAAAGACAGGATGTCTGACAGAGAGGACAGGATGTCTGACAGAGTGGACAGAAAGACAGGATGTCTGACAGAGAGGACAGAAAGACAGGATGTCTGACAGAGAGGAGAGAAAGACAGGATGTCTGACAGAGAGGAGAGAAAGACAGGATGTCTGACGGAGAGGAGAGAAAGACAGGATGTCTGACAGAGAGGAGAGAAAGACAGGATGTCTGACAGAGAGGACAGAAAGACAGGATGTCTGACAGAGAGGACAGAAAGACAGGATGTCTGACAGAGAGGAGAGAAAGACAGGATGTCTGACAGAGAGGAGAGAAAGACAGGATGTCTGACAGAGAGGACAGAAAGACAGGATGTCTGACAGAGAGGAGAGAAAGACAGGATGTCTGACAGAGAGGAGAGAAAGACAGGATGTCTGACAGAGAGGACAGAAAGACAGGATGTCTGACAGAGAGGAGAGAAAGACAGGATGTCTGACAGAGAGGAGAGAAAGACAGGATGTCTGACAGAGAGGAGAGAAAGACAGGATGTCTGACAGAGAGGAGAGAAAGACAGGATGTCTGACAGAGAAGACAGAAAGACAGGATGTCTGACGGAGAGGAGAGAAAGACAGGATGTCTGACAGAGTGGAGAGAAAGACAGGATGTCTGACAGAGAAGACAGAAAGACAGGATGTCTGACGGAGAGGAGAGAAAGACAGACAGGATCTCTGACAGAGAGGAGAGAAAGACAGGATCTCTGACAGAGAGGAGAGAAAGACAGGATCTCTGACAGAGAGTACAGAAAGAACGGATGTCTGACAGAGAGGAGAGAAAGACAGGATGTCTGACAGAGAGGAGAGAATGACAGGATGTCTGACAAAGAGGAGAGAAAGTCAGTGTGTGAGGCAGAAAGGAGAAAATTGCAGTCAGACTGTCATTTCGTGTTAGGATGTATAGGATAAAGCTCCTCTATCTATTCTCTAGATGTGACCATGTGGAGGAGAGAGCTCCTCTATCTATTCTTTAGATGTGACCATGTGGAGGAGAGAGCTCCTCTATCTATTCTCTCGATGTGACCCTGTGGAGGAGAGAGCTCCTCTATCTATTCTTTAGATGTGACCATGTGGAGGAGAGAGCTCCTCTATCTATTCTCTAGATGTGACCCTGTGGAGGAGAGAGCTCCTCTATCTATTCTCTAGATGTGACCCTGTGGAGGAGAGAGCTCCTCTATCTATTCTCTCTCGCTCCCCCCTCTCTTTCTTTCTCTCACTCTTTTATTAAAGGTAAATGTGGTTAGAGTGGTGCTGCAGGGGAGGATGGCGAGCCAGCCAGGAGAGAATCATTTCCACTGTTAAAGGAAGCACAATAATACCCTGCTATTCTTAGCCTCAGCAATATAAACACTCATACATTACTACATTACTACAGTACAGTCATACATTACTACATTACTACATTACACCATACATTACTACATTACCCCATACATTACTACATTACTACATAACACCATGCATTACTACATTACACCATACATTACTACGTTACACCATACATTACCACATTACACCATACATTACTACATTACACCATACGTTACTACCTTACTACATTACAGCATACATTACTACATTACACCATACGTTACCACATTACACCATACATTACTACTTTACACCATACATTACTACTTTACACCATACATTACTACATTACACCATACATTACTACATTACTACATTACACCATACGTTACCACATTACTGCATTACACCATACATTACTACATTACACTCATACATTACTACATTACTACATTACACTCGTACATTACTACATTACTACACTACACCATACATTACTACACTACACCATACATTACTACATTACACCATACATTACTACATTACACCATACATTGCTACATCACACCACACATTACCACATTACACCATACATTACTATATTACACTATACATTACTACATTACTACATTATACTCATGCATTACTACATTACACTCATACATTACTACATTACTACATTACACTCATACATTACTACATTACTACATTATACTCATGCATTACTACATTACACTCATACATTACTACATTACTACATTACACTCATACATTACTACATTACTACATTACACCATACATTACTAAATTACACCATACATTACTACATTACACCATACATTACTACATTACACCATACATTACTAAATTACCCCATACATTACTACATTACTACATTACACCAAACAGTACTACATTACACCATACATTACTACATTACACCAAACATTACTACATTACTACATTACACCATACATTACTACATTACATCTCATCACACTTCATCTACAAACCCCAAGTCTACACACACACACACATGCGCGTTGTGTGTGCATAGACAGTACAGTCCTGCACTTGCCCACATACACATATGCCACTTTTGTGTAGGTTCATGCATTCGGGTGACATTTCGTGTAGAGTGAGAATGCCACTTGGTGTGCCCTGACATGCCCATTCCAACCAGCTCTCACAGTCTCATGTCAGAATTAGACATTCATCCATATTTCTCAAATGTCACATTTCTAAGTTGTTCCAAACGTCACATTTTGATGTGTTTGGTTACTTCTCTTCGTCCGTTTCCACGTCATCTCCCGACGTCCTCAGACACGGATGGACGTTGAATACTGACTTGTATCACGGGTGACCTGCCTGGCCCGTTCACCCTGTCTCATGGCATTCACACTGATGCAAGTCCACGATGGGCTGGCTGGTGAAAGTCATAATGAACCAGCAGCCAGTGCCCTATCAGAGCATGACGGATTGATGAGCCTAATGTGCAGTGGGATTTTAACTTGGGAGATGACATGTTTCATTGCTTTAATAGACCATCGAGGATTTGCTGCTAAATCTTAGCCTCAGTCTCATGATTTATCACGCTCTATGATGTGAATTTCTGTGTAATTTCAATGTCCTGGTTTCATTGTGATAGAAATGTGTGACAGTCTGCCCTTGTCTTTCCCCCCGTGCTGTGTAACATAGTGATTGGTGTTGAGACACTCTGTGATACTACGTTAATGAGAAAACCACTAAACCACTGTAGATGCGTATTGAGATGCACTGTATCTAGACGTGCACTGCAAGGCTGCAAAGGCCTATTTAACACAGAAGTTCATTTTAGAAGCATGTGTGTGTGTGTGTGTGTGTGTGTGTGTGTGTGTGTGTGTGTGTGTGTGTGTGTGTGTGTCCTGGTCTAATATCATGGTTGTGTGGTTCCCTGCCTGTCTGACAGCCAGAATGGCTTGTTTATAGCCAGATTAATTGTTTTTATGGCTGTGTTCTCCCTGTGATCGGTGCTGGGGTTTTTTAATGAACACTCACGGCCCTGCTTTTTAGAGTGTGCGGTCACGGTCCCTGGCAGCAGCTGGCCCTGCCGCTAGTGGCCGAGGCTAGCGGTATTAGCTGAGGGCCGTAACTGGACCGTGAATTTAATCATCTCCACGGGGGGAGGGGGGGGCTACGCAAAGTGTTACAGAAGAGTTATGGAAGCGTAATATATTAGTGGGTTTCCATTAAAAGCAACTCTCCTTGTTAGGGAGGAGGGTCAAAGAGAGGAAAATGGACAAGAGAGAAGAGAGAAGGAAGACAAATGACAGGAAGAGAGGGATTGCTGATAACACAAAAAAGAAGGAAATGGAAGTGGGAACTAGGCTTCAAGCTTTATCGCCTTGAAAACAGTTTCTCCTCTAATCAACACCCCCCCCCCTCTCTCTCCTTCCTTGGTCGGTCTCTAAGTATACATCACTGATTCCCATTTTCCCTGTCCCCCGTCTCTGTCATTTATCAGGGCTGGAGGGTTCTCTCTTCGAATGGCTTTCTACTTCATTACGCCTACAGCAGGGACACACCAGACCACCAGCCCTACCTCACTGCCAGATAGCTGTGTGTGTGTGTGTGTGTGTGTGTGTGTGTGTGCGCGCGATGGTTTACTGAACCCCAGGCCTAAGTTAACACACGTCAACTCCTAATGATCTCCACACTCCACTATGACGTGAACCTGTCACCGTCCTGTTTAACTACACTCCATAGGAATGACAATATGGCCTTATTAACTAGCTAACAAAGCAACTCTCGTCTCCAGTTGGCTGTAAAGTTCAATAAAGATACTTAATGGCTGTATATATTTTTAGTTAGGCTCTGGTCTCATAGCTGTGGAATCGTTAACACTGCATTGTTATGCTGCAGACACAAACACCACAGGTTGTATTGAAGACGGCTGTAAAACAGGTTTGCACGCTCGCGCACACACACACACACACACACACACACACACACACACACACACACACCATGCGGCTGTACATGTATAAGGGCTTCTTAAGGCATGTTAATGGCTGGTTTTATAGCTGATATTATTGCACACTAGAGGGGGTTAAAACACATGAATTACTCCAGGACAGGCTGTAGAATAGAGGGTGCTGTGCCATAGACTATAGTATACTGTAGTAGAATGGCTCCTTCTCTATTCTCTCTGGAGACAGTAACCTTCTAGAGAAGGACTTGCACTGTTAGTGGTTTCAACAAAACTCCTTTAGAACGTCAGACCTTCCTTTATGTCCTGATTTTAAAATGCCTCCTTAATTTACATCTTCTCCCAGGTTGAGGCTCATTATCAGGCTGTAGGAAACAGGTTGGTATAGGGGCTGCTGGATTCAATGCTCCACCTCTTCCCTGGAAGCTCCATTGACAGGTTTATATGATCTCAGCAAAGTAGCACAGCTCTCTCTCTCATTAGACTATGCCAGTGTTGGCTTTCAGCCTGCTGCATCTCAAATCAAATCAAATCAAATCAAATCAAATCAAATTTTATTTGTCACATACACATGGTTAGCAGATGTTAATGCGAGTGTAGCGAAATGCTTGTGCTTCTAGTTCCGACAATGCAGTAATAACGAGCAAGTAATCTAACTAACAATTCCAAAAAAAAAAAAAAAAAAAAAAAAAAAACTACTGTCTTATACACAGTGTAAGGGGATAAAGAATATGTACATAAGGATATATGAATGAGTGATGGTACAGAGCAGCATAGGCAAGATACAGTAGATGATATCGAGTACAGTATATACATATGAGATAAGTATGTAAACCAAGTGGCATAGTTAAAGTGGCTAGTGATACATGTATTACATAAGGATGCAGTCGATGATATAGAGTACAGTATCAACGTATGCATATGAGATGAACAATGTAGGGTAAGTAACATTATATAAGGTAGCATTGTTTAAAGTGGCTAGTGATATATTTACATCATTTCCCATCAATTCCCATGATTAAAGTGGCTGGAGTAGAGTCAGTGTCATTGACAGTGTGTTGGCAGTAGCCACTCAATGTTAGTGGTGGCTGTTTAACAGTCTGATGGCCTTGAGATAGAAGCTGTTTTTCAGTCTCTCGGTCCCAGCTTTGATGCACCTGTACTGACCTCGCCTTCTGGATGACAGCGGGGTGAACAGGCAGTGGCTCGGGTGGTTGATGTCCTTGATGATCTTTATGGCCTTCCTGTAGCATCTCACTGGCACGACACAGATGCTCACTCTGTCGCCTGGGCAACAAGGGACCTCTGGATTGTGTGTGTCAGGGGTCTGATGGAGAGCAGAGCGGGCACATGCCAGCCTGTAGGGAACAGCAGCTGTGGAGAGGAGAGTAAGGTACCAGGGGGAACAGGGGGAGAGATGCCCTGATGTCTGCTGGGGTTAGTTGGGGTTAGTTAGGAATGGCCTCCCGGCGGGACTGTGGAGTCAACTATTCACACTCTCTTTATAATACCATTATATATCCATTACCAACCTCTGACCTCCACAATCTCTAATGTTACTTTAACATTGTCTAGTGTTACCCTGCCCTATAAAGTGTGTATCCTTCATACTAAATGTGGGGATTACGCCTGCTCCATTTCCTTCCTATCAGTATGCAGGTCTTCCTCTCTCTGTCTCCTCTCCTTTCCACCATTACACTGGCTGTCATTAGCCTAGCCCACAGAGCGGAGATTGTGTGTGCGTGTGTGTGCGTGTGTGTGCGTGCGTGTGTTTGTGTGTGTGTGTGAGAGAGCTCAGTCGGCCAACCTGCTCCATAGCAGGGTCATTCAGGGACAGACAGCCCAGACACACAACCTGTGCTGCCAGGCTGTGTCCCTGTGGTAGAGGAGGGTGATGGCCGATGTGACAGAGATGGCAGAGATTGCGCCGGCTTGCTCTGTAGCCTAGGGGCCCCTCAGGGAGGAATGACTGGTAGAGGCTGCTTCAGGGCTGTGTGTGTGTGTGTGTGTGTGTGTGTGTGTGTGTGTGTGTGTGTGTGTGTGTGTGTGTGTGTGTGTGTGTGTGTGTGTGTGTGTGTGTGTGTGTGTGTGTGTGTGTGTGTGTGTGTGTGTGTGTGTGTGTGTGTGTGTGTGTGAGAGAGAGAGAGGTTGCATCAATGTGTGTGTTGGAGTTGAATGGGATGGCAGATGGTCTGCTGAACATTGTTTAAACCTGTGTGTAACGTTTCAGGACCAGACAGGTTTTGGCTCAGAGGTGATTCAGCTGCTCACTTTATCTGTCTGAGTGTCTGTCTATCTGTGCAGCTGTCACTGTCTTGCCGTTGTGTGTGTGTGTTTACCCAGTGTTTACTGTGGGCCTGAGCGTCCGTGTGGTTCCCTGGTGGCTGGATGCTGGAGTTAGTTGAGTTCATTAGGAAAGCAAACACTGCCGATTAAGGTGCTGCTTTCCGCTTCTGGGCCGGTAGATCGACGAGCTGGGATCTGCTGCCAACATACGGCAAGAAGCTCAGCAAGTATTAAAGAGAGAGACGAGGTGGGAGGGAGGGATATGGGAGGAAGACAAGGAGAGGGGGTAGAAACAATGAGAAAGAGGGGCAGAAGGATTGAAAGATGGAGTAAGAGCGAGCGAGTTGGGAGACAGGATGGGGAAAGGAAGAGAGATGGATAAAGGAGATAAGGTCAGGCTTGGTAAAGGAGGAGGAGTAGAGAGAAAGTGAGAGAGTGTCTTTTCGTCCCAGTGCAATGAGTTGAATGGTTTCTGTCTGTCTGTTTGCTCGTTCATTTCAGAGACCTCTGTCTCATCAAAACTTAGCACACACTCTTTCTTCTTCCCCCTCTTGCCTTTCCAATCTCTCTTCCTCTCTCTTCTCGCTCTCCTCTTGATCTCCCTCTTACCTATTTTGCTCAATTTCCTTCCTTCGTTCCTTACTTGCTTCCTTCTTCCTTGCCAGAGAAGGGAGGGGAGAGATTAGGAGTGAATGAAAGTAGTGTTATATGGGGGGAGGAGAAGAGACGAGAGGAGGAGGAGAGGGGAGGAGAGGATAGAGAAGAGGAGAGAGGAGGTGAGGAGGGGATGAGAGGGGAGGAGAGGAGAAGAGAAGAGAGGAGATGGGAGGTGAGGAGAGAGAAGAGAGGAGGGGAGAAGAGAGGAGGGGAGGAGAGAGGAAGGGAGGAGAGAGGAAGGGAGGGAGGAGCGGTTGTAGTGTAGCTGGCTGTCAGTAACTCTTTTTCCTGTGTTTTGTGTACAGCCCTGTGAGTTCAAGGTCCCGTCTCCATCAGCAGGTCTAAGCTGTGCTATCCCTCCTCTCCTCTCTGGCCTCTATAACTCACCATAAATCTACCAGCACCGCCAAACAATCAATACTTCCTGCTTGGCAGTGCCAAATCCCAAAATGACTATAGATTTTCTGCCCGTACCGCTGCTAAATTATGCAAACCCCTGGTTTATTTCCTGGCTCCATTTTGGCAGGCAATGCTGTTCCTCTCCTAACACCGGGCTGGGTGCTGCAGAGGAGAAGGGATGGATTGGAGCAGAAGGAGAGAAAAGTACTTTAGGAGACAGAACAGCTTGTCTTTCTGTCTGTGTTTTGGACACGGACATTAACTATCTCACACAAGAGAGAGCTCCAGCATGGTTGTGAACAATGAATCTGTTTTTTAGTTTTAGGGATCGATACAGGATAGAAAGGGCTTGGTGAGTAGCCTGCTGAACTCACCGCTTTGTTGGTTGCTTGGTAATGCACACTGGGTATCAGCACATAATCTCACTTTCACTAACACACACACACATGCTCACAATCACAAAGTGGTCAGTAGTTCTAGGGCACGAAGCATGTCTGTCTGGGATGGTATTGGGGGGATTGGGGAGGCCAGGGGGACATTGATTCTAAGTGAAGTGGAGTTAGATAGCAGGGTTTTTACATTTATTTTATTTCACCTTTATTTATCAAGTTGATAACAAGTTCTCATTTGCAATTGCAACCTGGCAACTAACGACCTGGTTTACCTGCATTTGTAGTCTTGCTGAGATTGGTCATTTCTCATGCAGGACACAATGAGAGTGGACAGAGCGGGATGACGTCACCCCTCACCAAGCAGATAGAGGAGGTGATTGGAGGACAGCTCAAACCCCAGTTGTCACGTACTGTACAATAAGAGTCATTACCACTTCAGCTGAGACAGAGAGGGAGAGAGACAGAGCAGAGATGGACATAGAGAGAGAAGGAGTGAGTCAGCGAGAGAAAGTAGAGAGTCAGAGAGAGTCAGAAAAAGTGGGAGTCGGAGAGAAAGGGAGTCAGAGGGAGGGAGAGAACGAGGGACAGAGGAACATACTGTGTCATAGATACTCTGTGATGGTACGGGACAGAGGAACATACTGTGTCATAGATACTCTGTGATGGTAGGGAACAGAGGAACATACTGTGTCATAGATACTCTGTGATGGTACGGGACAGAGGAACATCTATGTCATAGATACTCTGTGATGGTACGGGACAGAGGAACATCTATGTCATAGATACTCTGTGATGGTACGGAACAGAGGAACATCTATGTCATAGATACTCTGTGATGGAACATCTATGTCGGTACAGAGGAACATCTATGTCATAGATACTCTGTGATGGTACGGAACAGAGGAACATCTATGTCATAGATACTCTGTGATGGTACGGAACAGAGGAACATCTATGTCATAGGTACTCTGTGATGGTACGGGACAGAGGAACATCTATGTCATAGATACTCTGTGATGGTTCGGAGAGAGGAACATCTATGTCATAGATACTCTGTGATGGTACGGAACAGAGGAACATCTATGTCATAGATACTCTGTGATGGTACGGAACAGAGGAACATCTATGTCATAGATACTCTGTGATGGTACGGAACAGAGGAACATCTATGTCATAGATACTCTGTGATGGTACGGAACAGAGGAACATCTATGTCATAGATACTCTGTGATGGTACGGGACAGAGGAACATACTGTGTCATAGATACTCTGTGATGGTACGGGACAGAGGAACATACTGTGTCATGGATACTCTGTGATGGTACGGGACAGAGGAACATACTGTGTCATAGATACTCTGTGATGGTAGGGAACAGAGGAACATACTGTGTCATAGATACTCTGTGATGGTACGGGACAGAGGAACATACTGTGTCATAGATACTCTGTGATGGTACGGGACAGAGGAACATACTGTGTCATAGATACTCTGTGATGGTAGGGAACAGAGGAACATACTGTGTCATAGATACTCTGTGATGGTCATAGATACTCTGTGATGGTAGGGGACAGAGGAACATACTGTGTCATAGATACTCTGTGATGGTACGGGACAGAACATAGGAACATAGGGAACAGAGGAACTGTGTCATAGATACTCTGTGATGGTACGGGACAGAGGAACATACTGTGTCATAGATACTCTGTGATGGTAGGGAACAGAGGAACATACTGTGTCATAGATACTCTGTGATGGTACGGGACAGAGGAACATACTGTGTCATAGATACTCTGTGATGGTAGGGAACAGAGGAACATACTGTGTCATAGATACTCTGTGATGGTAGGGAACAGAGGAACATACTGTGTCATAGATACTCTGTGATGGTAGGGAACAGAGGAACATACTGTGATGCAGGAGATTATAAATGTTATGATAGGATTTTAAAACACTTTGTGGGTACAAAACAGTTACATGCAAATACATAGAAATCAACCACTTTCATCTCATAAAATCAAAAGGATTACCTACACACACTCCTCTCCTGCTCCACCTCCCACCCACTCTGTGCCTCGCTGTGGACCCCTGGCTGCTCTAGAGACCAAGCTCCAGTTTAATTCTACTTGTAATTTAATTAGTCTGATCACTTATGCAGGGGCAAGTCAGCGCTTATTACAGGGAATTATTAAAGCCAGAGGAGAGGGGGATTTAAAGCAACATTTTATTCTCCCCTCCTCAACATTTTGACGTCAGTGGAATTGATCCATCACAGTGTAAACTTCAGGAAACCAGGTTTCTGGCTAAACAGCCATCCTCAGCAGAGGGAATTGGCCGTATCTAATCCAACATTTGTGAGACTAGAGAACCTTTTCTGTTATGTGGTGTCATGAATGATAAACACTCAAGTTGACTTCCTGGAGGATCCATTTACCCCCTTCACCCCACCCCAACCCCCTGTCTCCTCTGACTGCTCCATGCTACCTCTGGGTCTCTGTCCTTCTCTCTGTTTCTGGGCCAAACACAGCTGAATGCTGACTGGCAAAATCAGCAGAGAACTTCCACAGTTAACTTTACTAACTTTACATAGAAACTTCACATCTAACCTCTCCAAGATACTGCCTTACTACCCCCCTACAGGGGTACCAGTGCTGAGCAGAGGAGATCGCATTCAACAAACACACACACACTCACTCACTCACTCACTCACTCAACACACGCACACAAAAGTTAGAGAAGATGAAGGAGATGAGAAAAATAAGGTTTATTTTCTGTACAGTATGTCTGTCTGAGAGATTGTTGTTGTAATCCCTTTCCATTTCCGTCTCTCTCTCTCTCTCTTTTTCTCTCTCTCTCTCCTTCTCTCTCTCTCTCTTTCACTCTCTCATAGGATGAACTGAAGAGCCTCCAAACTGGCTTAAAGCATGTCAATGATGAAAGCATTCAGCTGCAGAGGTACTGTAGGTTGGCACACATACACACATGTGCACTGTAAAACTCCATTTCCCAGCAGTGGGGACCAGGGCATCTCTGTGTAATTACTGATAACCCCGACACTGGCACTGGAAAGATTAGAACTCAGCTCTGTGTACTTGTAGTTATTACACTCTCTCACCCCTCCCCCCTCTCTTTTATTTCTTTCCTCCTCCCTACACTTCTCTATCTCCCTCTCAGTCACCAGCTGACTACAGACCTTGAGAACAACTTCAACATGCCCCCACTGGAGACCAAAGTGTTGATGTGAGTTGTGTGTGTGTTTGAGCGTGTGTGTGTGAACGTGTGTGTGAAAGTGTGTGTTTCACTCTTGGCTATGTGTGTATGTTTCTTAGTATCCAGCGTGCCTGGCGTGACTTCCTCCAGAAACAGGAAGTGATGGAGAAGAGGAGCCCCTCCCCTCCCTCCCTCTCTTCCTTTGACAAGATGAGCACGTCCATCAGCATGACCACTCTATCAGATGGTATCACCCCTGTAAGTCCCACCCCTCTATCTTTGTGCTGAATAGCGCTGGTGAACTGTCTATGTCATTGTATGGGACTTACTTTTTACTGAAGCAAACAAATGGTGTGGGTCAGATGGAATCTACAAGATATATTTTCAATACTAGCCCTATTGATGTGGTGTGCCGGTATATTGCATGTCTTGTCCAGCAGAGGGCGGTGTCCCTCAGCTCATTCCCCCCTGCCAGATGCAGGCTCACTCACAGGCACTTGAGGGAGGGATCAGCTGGGTAAATAATAAGATGAGCACGTCCATAGACCCTCAACTCATCCAGCTGGATGGCGAGTGAGAGAGGTACTCTTGAGTGTCAATATATTGTCATAGTAATCTCCAAGTCATCGTCTAGGTTAAGCGTCAGGTCAAGCTGTTGGCCTCAAGGTGCCCACTCAATGCTGCAGAGAGAAATAGGATTATGATTCTGGGGTACTAACTATACTGAACAATAATATAAATGCATATAAACATGTAAAATATTGGTCCCAAGTTTCATGAGCTGAAATAAAAGATACCAGAAATGTTCCATACGCTCAAAAAGCTTATTTCTCTAAAACTTTACATCCCTGTTAATGAGCATTTCTCATTTGCCAAGAAAACCTATCCACCTGACAGGTGTGGCATATCAATAAGCTGATTAAAAGGTATGATCATTACACAGGTGTACCTTGTGCTGGGGACAATACATGTTTTTGTCCCACAGACGAGAGAGCGTTCAATTAGCATGCTAACTGCAGGAATGTCCACCAGAGCTGTTGCCAGAAAACTGAATGTTAATTTCTCTACCATAAGCCGACCTCCAACATTGTTTTAGTGAATTTGGCAGTATGTCCAACCGGTCTCACAACCGCAGACAACATGTAACCACACCAACCCAGGACCTGCACAAACTGTCAGAAACCGCCCCAGGGAAGCTCAAGTATGTTCTTCATGGATGAATCTTGGTTTCAACTGTACCAGGCAGATGGCAGCCAGCTTGTATGGCGTCGTGTGGGCGAGCGGTTTGCTGATGTCATAGTTGTGAATAGAGTGCCCCATGGTGGTGGTGAAGTTATGGTATGGGCGGACATAAACTATGGACAATAAACACAATTGCATATTATCGATGGCAATTTGGATTCACAGAGATACCATGACGATATCCTGAGGCTCAATGTCGTTTTTTTTAAAGGAATCTGTGACCAACAGATGCATATCTGTATTCCCAGTCACGAGAAATCTCTAGATTAGGGCCTAATGAATGTATTTCAATTGACGGATTTCCCTCATATGCTGATGTTCCTACTCGAATAACTCCTTTCTCTCTCATTCTGTCTGTCCTCTTTTATAGTGCTGTGAGAAAGACAGGCTAACCTTTCCTTACATATTAGTTCATGGCTTTATTTTCCTGATGTATCACACAAATGTCACTTCTCTATTCTATGGTCTCTCCTCCCTCTCGCCCTCCTGTAAACCTCCCTCCAGTAACATCCCTCCTGTAACATCTCTCCTTTAACCTCCCTCCTGTAACTCCCCTCCTGTAACATCTCTCCTGTAACATCTCTCCTTTAACCTCCCTCCTGTAACTCCCCTCCTGTAACATCCCTCCTGTAACATCTCTCCTTTAACATCCCACCTGTAACAACCCTCCTGTAACACCCCTCCTGTAACTCCCCTCCTGTAACCACCCTCCTGTAACCACCCTCCTGTAACATCTCTCCTTTAACATCCCTCCTGTAACAACCCTCCTGTAACATCCCTCCTTTACTGTGATGCAGTGGTGAAAGGGACAGTGCTGCCCTGTTGGAATTTTTAATGGGTCCGTTTCTGTCGACACAGCGATATGTTCCACGTTCCCTCCAGGGCCGGTTTGCACACACACACACACACACACACACACACACACACACACACACACACACACACACACACACACACACACACACACACACACACACACACACACTCCACCAAGTGTGGTGGTCCCACATTGACAGACACATGCAGGCTTTTGGCAGAGACTGATATCACTGGCACAAAGGTTACAAATTCAATCAGTGTGGATGGAAACGGCCACCCAGCACCCAGTCACTGTGTCCCATGAAAATATGACTTCTTCTTCTCTCTCTGTGTGTGTGTGTGTGTGTGTGTGTGTGTGTGTGTGTGTGTGTGTGTGTGTGTGTGTGTGTGTGTGTGTGTGTGTGTGTGTGTGTGTGTGTGTGTGTGTGTGTGTTTCCTTATTTGTATGTAGTTCACTGGAACGTTCCATCTCTATCTCCTTGAGTCTGTACAAAGTGAAAGGTTTGTGATGTACTAAAGGTTAGGGTTGTATAGTTATGTGTCTTAGAATTCATTCAGATATACTGCAGAGTCACTATAGTGACACAGTGAAATACCGCATTAGAAGATCTCCTACTGTATTTTGCAATTTATGACCAAATAACTCCTGCAGTGTTGCCCATTTCCTTTCCAAGGGAAGAGGTAGAAATGATAGTTTTCATTAAATGAGAACATAACAAAACTCTGGCTTTTATGCCCCTATATCAATCAGCAGCCGTCTGTTTTTATTTATTTATACTGCGTCAAAACACAGCCCGCAGCTCAAACACACACACACACACACACACACACACACACACACACACACACACACACACACACACACACACACACACACACACACACACACACACACACACACACACACACACACACACACACACACACACACACACACACACACACACACACACACACACACACACACACACACACACACACACACACACACACACACAGGCTGTTTGTTGGAATGGGAGATTTAGTAGTAGCTGGTAATGTTGGAGGTTTGACTAAATGCTAGAACATTGCTAGTTAACTGTTCTGGAGTAGAAACATTATCATTGAATATAATAGACAGTAAGGAATAGACAGTAATCGATTCTGAAATATGACTTTTTTCTGCCAAGGACTATCAGAGCTCTGGCTGCCACTGTCCACTGCCTGGGCGCTGCTCTGTGAGGAGGTGCAGTAACAGAGACTGGCCACTAGAGGGAAGTGTTGCACCACAGTAGCTCCTCATGCTATGGACAGAACTGATATACTGTAGAAGCTAAGTCCTCTGATGGTATGGACTAGACACTAGAGTATTCCTAAAATCAGATCATAGATTACGGACATCTTTATTAAGAACCTGCAACAAGTTTGAGTTTGTGAGTGCATATGTAATGTAGGTATGTGCTAGGTTGTGAGTGCTGTGTGTGGGCTGGTGTCTGGTGCCTGGTGGTGAAGGGCACATGGGACATGCCAGTCCATCTGCCCTGCTGAAGTGCAGTGGGACTGGGCTAGAGCAGAGCATCACTGGTCCTCTTTCCACCAGCTGCCATGGTTATCCCTCTCCTCCCTGTCGATCACTCCCTCCTCCCCTCCCTCCATCTGCCCTCTCCTCACCCTCTCTTTCCAAAGTCCAACCTCACTTCCTTTCACTCATCCCCTATTCCCCTAATACATGTGTGTGTGTGCATGCGTGTGTGGGTAGGTGCGTGTGTGTGCGTGCATGTTTGTGTGCGTGCAGCTGCAGTACACAGCAGGTGAACGGATCCAGCAGTGTTATTATTTCGCTCTATATTTAGCAGGTAGTGTTGTGCATGGAGGAGAGAAGAGGAGAAAAACACAGAGCTCCACAGAGAGCTGGTTACCATAGAAATGAATTAAGATCTTGTACCAGCAAATAGCCTCTTTTTCACTGTTCATGGTAAACACAGACATAGAGATGTTTAGGCTCTGGCTAAACAGTGTTCCTGCCACTGTTTTATTCAATGGGAGTAGCAGCCCATTGTGACATCATCATCGACAGACAACATATTCCATTCATAGTTCTCCCAGCGATTCAGGTGAAGGTCAAGTCATGCACATTATGGAGAACAGAGCTCCAGCCATCACAGCCAACCTTGGTTCCTTGTCTTCTTTTATCAACTTGTTATTGTTTTGCCTTGGCAGCAATGTATATTTTGTAGAATAGGCATGGCCTATTACCCAGGCAAAAACACAGTAGAAAATACCTCACTTTATGACATCGTTGATGGATGGTGATGGATGGATGTGGGTTTTCTCTGTCTTGTTGTCCATTTTACAAAACCCCCCAGGCTCTGTTTGGTCCCTAGTCTCATATTTACTCTAAATGATCATCATAGTTGACCTTTGTGTCTTACAAAGTAGTTGATCATCCTCTACGACTTTGGCCTATCCATGTAACAACATGGAGGACTAGGATGAGGTCAGGCATTATATTTCAAATGTTGCCTTAAAATGTTTGAATTTATGATTAACTTTGAAATATGTAGATTTGGAGAACAATTTTATTTTTTAGCCCTGCACTGCTGTTTCCATTATTGATACAAAGCCCCAAAGCCCCACTCCCTCTGTGCTGATAAAACAGAATACCACCTAATACATCAATGGTCGTGTATGGTAATTATGCTAATACAACATAAGGTTGTACTAATTGTGACACGCCTGCCAGTCCTTGATTGACAGAATCATTAGTGGCCTTTTCACCTTTCAGCACTCAGGAACAATAAAACATTTTCTTTACACCAAATACTAAAATACTCATATGAACAACAACTTACAGATGAACACAAAAAACGACTACATCTCCTCTGCCCAGACCTGCATGTTCACACCCCCCTCCCTAGTGCCCATGTTCACCCCCTCCCTAGTGCCTGCATGTTCACCCCCCTCCCTAGTGCCTGCATGTTCACCCCTGCATGTTCACCCTGCACCCTCCCTAGTGCCTGCATGTTCACCCCCTCCCTAGTGCCTGCATGTTCACCCCTGCATGTTCACCCCTGCACCCCTCCCTAGTGCCTCCCTAGTGTGCATGTTCATCCCCCTCCCTAGTGCCTGCATGTTCATCCCCCTCCCTAGTACCCGCATGTTCACCCCCTCCCTAGTGCCTGCATGTTCATCCCCCCTCCCTAGTACCTGCATGTTCATCCCCCTCCCTAGTGCCTGCATGTTCATCCCCCTCCCTAGTGCCTGCATGTTCACCCCCTCCCCCTGCATGTTCCCTCCCTAGTGCCTGCATGTCAGTGCCTGCATGTTCACCCCCTCCCTAGTGCCTGCATGTTCACCCCCCTCCCTAGTGCCTGCATGTTCAGTGCCTGCCCCCTCCCTAGTGCCTGCATGTTCACCCCCTCCCTAGTGCCTGCATGTTCCCTCCCTAGTGCCTGCATGTTCACCCCCTCCCTAGTGCCTGCATGTTCACCCCCTCCCTAGTGCCTGCATGTTCACCCCCCCTCCCTAGTGCCTGCATGTTCATCCCCCCCTCCCTAGTAGCCCGCATGTTCACCCCCCTCCCTAGTGCCTGCATGTCCCCCTCCCAGTGCCTGCATGTTCATCCCCCTCCCTAGTGCCTGCATGTTCATCCCCCTCCCTAGTGCCTGCATGTTCACCCCCTCCCTAGTGCCCCCACCCCCTCCCTAGTGCCTGCATGTTCACCCCCTCCCTAGTGCCTGCATGTTCACCCCCCCCTGCCTGCAGTTCACCCTCCCTAGTGCATGTTCACCCCCCTCCCTAGTGCCTGCATGTTCACCCCTCCCTAGTGCCTGCCCCTCTCCCTCCCTAGTGCCTGCATGTTCACCCCCCTCCCTATGTTCACCCCCCTCCCGCATGTTCACCCCCCTCCCTAGTGCCCAGTTCACCCCCTCCCTAGTACCTGCATGTTTCACCCCCCCCTAGTGCCTGCATGTTCACCCCCTCCCCCTAGTGCCTGCATGTTTCCCTCCCTAGTGCCTGCCCCCTCCCTAGTGCCTGCATGTTCACCCCTCCCCCCATGTTCACCCCCTCCCTCCCTAGTGCCCGCATGTTTCCCTAGTGCCCTGCATGTTCCCCCTCCCTAGTGCCTGCATGTTCACCCCCCTCCCTAGTGTTCACCCCCTCCCTAGTGCCCGCATGTTCACCCCCTCCCTAGTGCCCTATGTTCACACCCCCTCCCTAGTGCCCGCATGTTCACCCTCCCTAGTGCCCGCATGTTCCCTCCCTAGTGCCGCATGTTCACCCCCTCCCTAGTGCCTGCATGTTCACCCCCTCCCTAGTGCCTGCATGTTCACCCCCCCTCCCTAGTGCCTGCATGTTCACCCCCTCTCCCTAGTGCCTGCCCTCCCTAGTGCCCGCATGTTCACCCCCTCCCTAGTGCCTGCATGTTCACCCCCACCCCCTCCCTAGTGCCTGCATGTTCACCCCCTCCCTAGTGCCTGCATGTTCACCCCCCCCTCCCTAGTGCCCGCATGTTCACCCCCCTCCCTAGTGCCTGCATGTTCACCCCCTCCCTCCCTAGTGCCTGCATGTTCACCCCCCCCTCCCTAGTGCCTGCATGTTCACCCCCTCCCTAGTGCCTGCATGTTCACCCCCTCCCTAGTGCCTGCATGTTCACCCCCCTCCCTAGTGCCTGCATGTTCACCCCCCCTCCCTAGTACCTGCATGTTCACCCCCTCCCTAGTGCCTGCATGTTCACACCCCCTCCCTAGTGCCTGCATGTTCACCCCCCCCTCCCTAGTGCCTGCATGTTCACCCCCTCCCTAGTGCCTGCATGTTCACCCCCTCCCTAGTGCCTGCATGTTCACCCCCCTCCCTAGTGCCTGCATGTTCACCCCCCTCCCTAGTGCCTGCATGTTCACCCCCCTCCCTAGTGCCTGCATGTTCACCCCCCCTCCCTAGTGCCTGCATGTTCACCCCCTCCCTAGTGCCTGCATGTTCACCCCCCCTCCCTAGTGCCTGCATGTTCACCCCCCTCCCTAGTGCCTGCATGTTCACCCCCCTCCCTAGTGCCTGCATGTTCACCCCCTCCCCTCCCTAGTTGTTCACCCCCCCTCCCTAGTGCCTGCATGTTCACCCCCTCCCTAGTGCCTGCATGTTCACCCCCCTCCCTAGTGCCTGCACCCCCCTCCCTGTTCACCCCCCTCCCTAGTGCCTGCATGTTCACCCCCTCCCTAGTGCCTGCATGTTCACCCCCTCCCTAGTGCCTGCATGTTCACCCCCCTCCCTAGTGCCTGCATGTTCACCCCCTCCCTAGTGCCTGCATGTTCACCCCCCCTAGTGCCTATGTTCACCCCCTCCCTAGTGCCTGCATGTTCACACCCCCTCCCTAGTGCCTGCATGTTCACCCCCCTCCCTAGTGCCTGCATGTTCACCCCCCCTCCCTAGTGTTCACCCCCTCCCTAGTGCCTGCATGTTCACCCCCTCCCTAGTGCCTGCATGTTCCCCCCCTCCCTAGTGCCTGCATGTTCACCCCCCTCCCTAGTGCCTGCATGTTCACCCCCTCCCTAGTGCCTGCATGTTCACCACCCCTCCCTAGTGCCTGCATGTTTCCCTAGTGCCTGCATGTTCACCCCCTCCCTAGTGCCTGCATGTTCACCCCCCTCCCTAGTGCCTGCATGTTCACCCCCCCTCCCTAGTGCCTGCATGTTCACCCCCTCCCTAGTGCCTGCATGTTCCCCTCCCTAGTGCCTGCATGTTCACCCCCTCCCTAGTGCCTGCATGTTCACCCCCCTCCCTAGTGCCTGCATGTTCAGTGCCCCCCTCCCTAGTGCCTGCATGTTCACCCCCTCCCTAGTGCCTGCATGTTCACCCCCTCCCTAGTGCCTGCATGTTCACCCCCTCCCTAGTGCCTGCATGTGCATGTTCACCCCCTCCCTAGTGCCTGCATGTTCACCCCCTCCCTAGTGCCTGCATGTTCACCCCCCTCCCTAGTGCCTGCATGTTCACCCCCTCCCTAGTGCCTGCATGTTCACCCCTCCCCCCCCTCCCTAGTGCCTGCATGTTCACCCCCTCCCTAGTGCCTGCATGTTCACCCCCTCCCTAGTGCCTGCATGTTCACCCCCCCTCCCTAGTGCCTGCATGTTCACCCCCCTCCCTAGTGCCTGCATGTTCACCCCCTCCCTAGTGCCTGCATGTTCACCCCCCCCCCTAGTGCCTGCATGTTCACAGTGCCCCCTCCCTAGTGCCTGCATGTTCACCCCCTCCCTAGTGCCTGCATGTTCACCCTCCCCTCCCTAGTGCCTTCACCCCCTCCCTAGTGCCTGCATGTTCACCCCCCCCTCCCTAGTGCCTGCATGTTCACCCCCTCCCTAGTGCCTGCATGTTCACCCCCTCCCTAGTGCCTGCATGTTCACCCCCTCCCTAGTGCCTGCATGTTCACCCCCCTCCCTAGTGCCTGCATGTTCACCCCCTCCCTAGTGCCTGCATGTTCACCCCCTCCCTAGTGCCTGCATGTTCACCCCCTCCCTAGTGCCTGCATGTTCACACCCCCTCCCTAGTGCCTGCATGTTCACACCCCCTCCCTAGTGCCTGCATGTTCACAGTGCCTGCCCCCTCCCTAGTGCCTGCATGTTCACCCCCTCCCATGTTCACCCCCCTCCCTAGTGCCTGCATGTTCACCCCCCTCCCTAGTGCCTGCATGTTCACCCCCTCCCCCTCCCTAGTGCCTGCATGTTCACCCCCCTCCCTAGTGCCTGCATGTTCACCCCCCCCTCCCTAGTGCCTGCATGTTCACCCCCTCCCTAGTGCCCATGTTCACCCCCCCCCTCCCTAGTGCCTGCATGTTCACCCCCTCCCTAGTGCCTGCATGTTCACCCTCCCTAGTGCCTGCATGTTCACCCCCTCCCTAGTGCCTGTTCACCCCCCCTATGTGCCTCACACCCCCCCTCCCTAGTGCCTGCATGTTCACACCCCCTCCCTAGTGCCTGCATGTTCACCCCCTCCCTAGTGCCTGCATGTTCACCCCTCCCTAGTGCCTGCCCCTCCCTAGTGCCTGCATGTTCACACCCCCTCCCTAGTGCCTGCATGTTCACACCCCCCTCCCTAGTGCCTGCATGTTCACCCCCTCCCAGTGCCTGCATGTTCCCCCTCCCTAGTGCCTGCATGTTCACACCCCCTCCCTAGTGCCTGCATGTTCACACCCCCCTCCCTAGTGCCTGCATGTTCCCCCTCCCCCTAGTGCCTGCATGTTCACACCCCCTCCCTAGTGCCTGCATGTTCACCCCCTCCCTAGTGCCCATGTTCACACCCCCTCCCTAGTGCCTGCATGTTCACACCCCCTCCCTAGTGCCTGCATGTTCACCCCCCTCCCTAGTGCCTGCATGTTCCCCCTCCCTAGTGCCTGCATGTTCACACCCCCTCCCTAGTGCCTGCATGTTCACACCCCCTCCCTAGTGCCTGCATGTTCACACCCCCTCCCTAGTGCCTGCATGTTCACACCCCCCTCCCTAGTACCTGCATGTTCACCCCCTCCCTAGTGCCTGCATGTTCACACCCCCTCCCTAGTGCCTGCATGTTCACACACCCCCTCCCTAGTGCCTGTTCACCCCCTCCCTAGTGCCTGGTTAGTGCCTGCATTATGGTTTGCCACAAGGCCTTAAATCTGTTTTTCTCGGTCGCCCAGGCTATTTCAATATTTCAATAATAAATCATTTGATTTTTCCAATGTGTTAATGATGGCGGTTTGATTTAATTCCAAGTTTTACATTTTTAGTCTACTTTTTTCAGGAACAATCTAACCCCAGAAATATAATTTATAGAACAGACAACTATTTCTATTCCATTTCCATTCCATTTGAATCACAGCAGCAGAATGACTGAATTAATATCTATAATGTTGATTACTGCTCTATACATGAAAGCACTGTGGTCTCTGGTCTGTCTGTGTGGCTTTCTGTCTCTGGCTGTGTGAAGGACATGTGTTCGTATGACCCCAGTGTAATGGGAGAGGGACAGTCTGTCTCTGCTAATCACCTGCCTCATACAGCTATGACACACACATTGTCCCTCTTTGGATTGGTCATACACCCTGAGGTGTGTAATACAGTATGTTCTGTATAATGTGTCATTTCAGTGGCAGATTGTGTGTTACATGCTCTGGTATGAATGAGCCCTACAGTACCTTCCATCCTTCCACTGTGACATCGAATCTCAGTGTAATGCATTTCTAATACCACAAGGGGTCGCTGTTTTGCTGTGGTGGTTCCCATGCAGGATATAGTCCTGTTCGAATACTTTGAATATGTATCCGTCTTTCCTTCCATCCTTCCTTCCTTCCTTGAAGTATTCACAGATATGTGTTACTGTAGCTGAGCAGACCTCTCTCCTTCCTCCCTTTCTCTCTCTCTGTTTCTGATAAGGCCAGGTAAGAGGCCTCTCCATTCAACAGGCCAGATAATTACCCATTATCAGTCATTTGCTAATTAAAGGAATGAAGAGAACACTTATTTATTTTCCTTTTTTTCATCTCCCTCCACTTCTATCTGCCCACAACACCACTGCTTGCTCTCCCTCTCTCCCCCTCTCTCTCTCTCCACCTCTCCCCTTCTCTCTCTCTCTCTCCACCTCTCCCTTTTCTCTCTCTCTCTCTCTCTCTCCACCTCTCCCCTTCTCTCTCTCTCTCTCCACCTCTCCCCTTTCTCTCTCTCTCCCCCTCTCTCTCTCCACCTCTCCCCCTCTCTCTCTCTCTCTCTCCACCTCTCCCTTTCTCTCTCTCTCTCTCCCCTCTCCCCTTCTCTCTCTCCCCCTCTCTCCCTCCACCTCTCCTCTCTCTCTCTCTCTCTCTCCACCTCTCCCCTTCTCTCTCTCTCCACCTCTCCCCTTCTCTCTCTCTCCCCTTCTCTCTCTCTCTCTCTCTCCACCTCTCCCCTCTCTCTCTCTCTCCTCTTCTCTCTCTCTCACCTCTACCCCTTCACTCTCTCTCCCCCTCTCTCTCTCTCTCTCTCTTTCTCTTTCTCTCTCCCCTTCTCTCGCTCTCCCCCCTCTCTCTCTCTCTCTCTCCCCCTCTCCCCCTCTCCCCCCTCCCCTCTCTCTATCTCTCTCTCTCTCTCCCCCTCTCCCCCTTCTCTCTCTCTCTCCCCCTCTCCCCTTCTCTCTCTCCCCCTCTCCCCTTCTCTCGCTCTCCTCCTCTCCCCTTCTCTCTCTCTCTCAACTCTCCCCTTCTCTCTCTCTCCTCCTCTCCCCTTCTCTCTCTCTCTCTCCACCTCTTATTCTCCTTTTCTCTTTGAGCCTTTTAATGCCACTTGGATAAAATATTTAGATGTTTCAGGATTGCGTCAGACTTCTGAATAAGGTGCTGGGTTTTTCCATTTCTTTCCCTCCCCTCTCCACCCCCTCTCTCTGTGTTAACTGTACAGACCCAGAGGTCTCTCTCTGTCTTCAGACCCCAACCACGTGATCTTCAGCAATGCCACTTTACCCAGCAACAAGGCCTAATGGATCATTAATGTCTGATTGAGGACCGGTGTATATAAAGAATAGCAGGTTGATGCAATTATGAATAGCCCCGGCTCTGTTATTTATTAATCGGGGCTTAAATGAGGTCGTCAAGGCAAAATTAACCGCACAAGCTGCAACTGAGGAGTGTTGCATTCCAGCATTGTTTCCAGAATGCTGCATGATAGTTTTTGGTTTGTGTGGTTATATATTGGGTAAGGAGATGGTTGTCTCTAAGATGAAGACTGATCTCTGGGGAAGTAAGTTATGCTGATCACTGATACCCATACTGCTGAATGATCACCAGTCCTATATAGGAAAAGCTCTCCATGGTAGGAACACGATGATAAAACCATCATCATAAAACCTCCAGTCTGTCTGTCTGATATCCACTCACTGGACTCAGCAGACAGGAAGTCTGCAGACAATGGACAGGATATGAGGGTGAATATGGTCTATCAGAGACCTGTAGCCACTATAGCCTTTGTACGACTTATTCACAAGATCAGGGTTTACCATCAGTATTCACAGTAATGTCTGGGTTTACCATCAGTATTCACAGTAATGTCTGGGTTTACCATCAGTATTCACAGTAATGTCAGGGTTTACCATCAGTATTCACAGTAATGTCTGGTTTTACCATCAGTATTCACAGTAATGTCTGGTTTTACCATCAGTATTCACAGTAATGTCTGGGTTTACCATCAGTATTCACAGTAATGTCTGGTTTTACCATCAGTGTTCACAGTAATGTCAGGGTTTACCGTCAGTGTTCACAGTAATGTCAGGGTTTACCATCAGTATTCACAGTAATGTCTGGTTTTTACCAACAGTATTCACAGTAATGTCTGGTTTTACCATCAGTGTTCACAGTAATGTCAGGGTTTACCATCAGTGTTCACAGTAATGTCAGGGTTTACCATCAGTATTCACAGTAATGTCTGGTTTTACCATCAGTATTCACAGTAATGTCTGGGTTTACCATCAGTATTCACAGTAATGTCTGGGTTTACCATCAGTATTCACAGTAAAGTCAGGGTTTACCATCAGTATTCACAGTAATGTCTGGTTTTACCATCAGTATTCACAGTAATGTCTGGTTTTACCATCAGTATTCACAGTAATGTCAGGGTTTACCATCAGTATTCACAGTAATGTCAGGGTTTACCATCAGTGTTCACAGTAATGTCAGGGTTTACCATCAGTATTCACAGTAATGTCTGGTTTTACCATCAGTATTCACAGTAATGTCTGGGTTTACCATCAGTATTCACAGTAATGTCAGGGTTTACCATCAGTATTCACAGTAATGTCACAGTTCATAGTAAAGTGCAGTGGTCTAAGCAGCGTGCTCTGGCAAGCAGCATCAGAGTTCTCTCCCAGTGCTAGCTAATTATTGTTATTTTTTTCTGGTAAGTGCAAGAAGGCATGTAATCAAAGTCTTCAGGACCTTTTCAAACATCCGAAATCTCAGTGTGTTTCTAGTGATCAGTCTGGACTTATTAGGGAGTAATGTATGAAAATGAGTAGGAGTGTATAGGTGGGTAAAGGGAAGGTGTTGTCTAGCTGTGTGAAGGTAACAGCTGAAATGAGCCATGCCTTCCTGTGCTCCTTTTAACCATCGCTCACTGGCAACAATGTTTTATTAACAGGAGAAAGAGCAGTGATGTTCACAGTAATAGAGGGGAAACACACACACTGAGGAGAAAGAACGAGGAAAGGGGAAATTGCATCTCCTTATTAAATTTGCAACTTAGAATAAGTAATGCACCTGTCATCCGTGTGTGTGTGTGTGTGTGTGTGTGTGTGTGTGTGTGTGTGTGTGTGTGTGTGTGTGTGTGTGTGTGTGTGTGTGTGTGTGTGTGTGTGTGTGTGTGTGTGTGTGTGTGTGTGTGTGTGTGTGTGTGTGTGTGTGTGTGTGTGTGTGTGTGTGTGTGTGTGTGTGTGTGTGTGTGTGTGTGTGTGTGTGTGTGTGTGTGTGTGTGTGTGTGTGTGTGTGTGTGTGTGTGTGTGTGTGTGTGTGTGTGTGTGTGTGTGTGATGCTCGTGTGTCTGTGTGTGTGTGAGTGTGTGTGTGTGTGTGTGTGTGTGAGTGCAATTTCCTTGGGTAGAGAGCAGAGGAACAGCCTGCAGCTCTGTATGCGTGCAGCCTAATTTCCCCCATAATCCACCCCTCCCATTATCTGCATAATCATTATTCTCCGTGGATTCTACATTAAGGAGAGAGGGAAGAGAGCAATGGAGGGTAGAGATGGAGAGGGAAAGGGGGAGGATGAAGCTTCACTCTCATTTAAATGTCAGAGACCATTCATGCTCCGCTGCATTTTGAATTATTTACGTTGTCGCTTTGTGTAGGTGTAGAATGTGTGTTTGTTCTAACTATCCTTCTCTTTATCTTCTCTCTCTCTCTGTCTCTCTCTCTCTCTCTCTCTCTCTCTCTCTCTCTCTCTCTCTCTCTCTCTTTCTCTCTCTCTCCCCCTCTCTCTCTCTCTCTCTCTCTCTCTCTCCCTCCCTCCCTCTCGCTCTCTCTCTCTCTCTTTCTCTCTCACTCTCTCTCTCTCTCCCTCTCTCTCGTTACAGCAATAGACTAGAGAGAGAGGTAGAGAGTGAGAGAGAGAGAGAGAGAGAGAGAGAGAGAGGGGGGAGAGAGAGAGAAAGAGAGAGAGAGAGAGAGAGAGAGAGAGAGAGGGGGAGAGAGAGAGAAAAGAGAGAGAGAGAGAGAGAGAGAGAGAGAGAGAGAGGGAATTTGGTTTCGTGGTTTATTGCTTTGGCATTTGTAGACTCCAGAAGTCCCAGTAAGCGAAGAGGAAAAATGAAGACAGCGTATCTAACAGAGGGGAGATAAAAAGAGGAGAAAGAGCTCATTCTCATTTCACTCAGAGTGGTCTGGTCTCCGGAGGATGATTAAATGATTTCTGATTAATGAAAAGATGGAGCAGACTTGCCTCGCTGTTCCTGTCTTCCTCTGCTCTCTAAAACACAGCAAGGCCCGACAGAATCCATTTTCATAATGACATCTTGGAGGGAGAAATGATTTGAAAGTAGATGAAACACAAACATTCTCTCTCTCTCTCTCTCTCTCTCTCTCTCTCTCTCTCTCTCTCTCTCTCTCTCTCTCTCTCTCCATAACCCTCCATAACCCTCCATAACCCTCCATAACCCTTATCCTAATCCTAAACTTATCCCTTATCCTAATCCTTATTGTAAACCCTACCCTAACCCTAAATGTAACATTAGCAAGCAGTTTCTTATCAACAGATAGTCAGTTGATAGTAGGACCATCTTTAGAGGATATACAGATGGATATTCGGGACCATCCAAATAAAGTGTGACCGAAGCACTTTGCAGGGGAGCAGATAGTACTTAATAAAGCAAATACATGACCTTTTCTTATAGTACACAGTCACAACCTTCATACAAGTCTCACCATTGACCTTTCAAATTTGGGAGAACGAAAGTTCCCATTGGTCTAGAAATGAATATATTGAAAAGATATTGAATTGAATAGTTTCTTTCCTGGCACAATTGTGACGTATTAGATTGTCATATTATTCACTGACTATACTAGTTTATGACTTGCAGTCGTGTTGGTTCTGTCTGACTGAGTAGAGCTATAGGCACAAGCCACACAACTGAGGGAGAGTTATACCTTCTCGGCTGCTGCTTAAAAGCCTCTGTCCCTGAAAGAGAGGGAGGGGGAATAACGAGAGGGAGGGGGAATAAAGAGAGGGAGGGGGAATAACGAGAGGGAGGGGGAATAAAGAGAGGGAGGGGGAATAACGAGAGGGAGGGGGAATAAAGAGAGGGAGGGGGAATAACGAGAGGGAGGGGGAATAACGAGAGGGAGGGGGAATAAAGAGAGGGAGGGGGAATAACGAGAGGGAGGGGGAATAACGAGAGGGAGGGGGAATAAAGAGAGGGAGGGGGAATAAAGAGAGGGAGGGGGAATAAAGAGAGGGAGGGGGAATAAAGAGAGGGAGGGGGAATAACGAGAGGGAGGGGGAATAAAGAGAGGGAGGGGGAATAACGAGAGGGAGGGGGAATAACGAGAGGGAGGGGGAATAAAGAGAGGGAGGGGGAATAAAGAGAGGGAGGGGGAATAAAGAGAGGGAGGGGGAATAACGAGAGGGAGGGGGAATAAAGAGAGGGAGGGGGAATAATGAGAGGGAGGGGGAATAAAGAGAGGGAGGGGAATAAAGAGAGGGAGGGGGAATAACGAGAGGGAGGGGGAATAAAGAGAGGGAGGGGGAATAACGAGAGGGAGGGGGAATAAAGAGAGGAGGGGGAATAACGAGAGGGAGGGGGAATAACGAGAGGGAGGGGGAATAACGAGAGGGAGGGGGGAATAAAGAGAGGGAGGGAGGGGGAACATGTAGTGTGTAGCTTCTTTACGCCTCATTGGCCAGTAAATTGATATTGGCTGTGCACTCTTTAACATCACAACAATCACATCAACATCTCTGGGGCCCCACCGCAATTACCATCATCAGCTATAACTCTGCCCTTGTTATTCAGCCCGTGAGTATATTTGCAATTTAAATCATGTTTTCGACCCCCTAACTGTTTTTGCATTAGTGAGAGAGAGACAGAGAGAGCAAGAGAGAGAGAGAGAGAGGGCAGTAGGGAGAGAGAGAGAGAGGGAGAGAGTGAGAGAGAGAGGGGGAAGTAGGGAGAGAGAGAGAGAGAGAGAGAGAGAGGGCAGTAGGGAGAGAGAGAGAGAGAGAGAGGGCAGTAGGGGGAGAGAGAGGGCAGTAGGGAGAGAGAGAGAGAGAGAGGGCAGTAGGGGGAGAGAGAGAGCAGTAGGGGGAGAGAGAGAGAGAGGGAGGGCAGTAGGGAGAGAGAGAGAGAGAGGGCAGTAGGGGGAGAGAGAGAGCAGTAGGGAGAGAGAGAGAGAGAGGGCAGTAGAGAGAGAGAGAGAGAGAGAGGAGGGCAGTAGGGGAGAGAGAGAGAGAGAGCAGTAGGGAGAGAGAGAGAGAGAGAGAGAGAGAGAGAGAGAGGGCAGTAGGGAGAAAGAGAGGGCAGTAGGGAGAGAGAGAGGGCAGTAGGGAGAGAGAGAGAGAGAGGGCGGTAGGGAGAGAGAGAGAGGGCAGTAGAGAGAGAGAGAGGGCAGTAGGGAGAGAGAGAGAGAGAGGGCGGTAGGGAGAGAGAGAGAGGTTAGTAGGGAGAGAGAGAGAGAGAGGGCAGTAGGGAGAGAGAGAGAGATAGAGAGAGGGCAGTAGGGAGAGAGAGAGAGGGCAGTAGGGAGAGAGAGAGAGAGAGGTTAGTAGGGAGAGAGAGAGGAGGGCAGTAGAGAGAGAGAGCGAGAGAGGGCAGTAGGGAGAGAGAGAGAGGGCAGTAGAGAGAGAGAGAGAGAGAGAGAGAGAGAGGGCATTAGGGAGAGAGAGAGGGCAGTAGGGAGAGAGAGAGAGAGGGCGGTAGGGAGAGAGAGAGGTTTGTAGGGGAGAGAGAGAGAGAGAGGGCAGTAGGGAGAGAGAGAGAGAGATAGAGAGAGGGCAGTAGGGAGACAGAGACAGAGGGCAGTAGGGAGAGAGAGAGAGGGCAGTAGGGAGAGAGAGAGAGGTTAGTAGGGAGAGAGAGAGAGGGCAGTAGAGAGAGAGCGAGAGAGGGCAGTAGGGAGAGAGAGAGAGGGCAGTAGGGGAGAGAGAGAGAGAGAGGGGAGAGAGAGAGAGGGCAGTAGGGAGAGAGAGAGAGAGGTTAGTAGGGAGAGAGAGAGAGAGGGGCAGTAGAGAGAGAGAGAGGGCAGTAGGGAAAGAGAGAGAGCAGTGGGAGAGAGAGAGAGGGCATTAGGAGAGAGAGAGAGGGCATTAGGGAGAGAGAGATAGCAGTAGGGAGAGAGAGAGCAGTAGGGAGAGAGAGGGCAGTAGGGAGAGAGAGGGCAGTAGGGAGAGAGAGATAGGGCAGTAGGGAGAGAGAGAGAGAGAGAGCAGTAGGGAGAGAGAGAGAGGGCAGTAGGGAGAGAGAGAGAGAGGGCAGTAGGGAGGGAGAGAGAGAGAGAGAGAGAGAGAGAGAGAGAGGGCAGTAGGGAGAGAGAGAGAGCAGTAGGGAGAGAGAGAGAGGGAGAGAGGGCAGTAGGGAGAGAGAGAGAGAGAGAGAGAGAGAGAGAGAGAGAGAGGGAAGTAGGGAGAGAGAGAGAGAGAGGGCAGTAGGGAGAGAGAGAGAGAGAGAGGGCAGTAGGGAGAGAGAGAGAGAGAGGGCAGTAGGGAGAGAGAGAGAGAGAGGGCAGTAGGGAGAGAGAGAGAGCAGTAGGGAGAGAGAGAGAGAGCAGTAGGGAGAGAGAGAGAGGGAGAGAGGGCAGTAGGGAGAGAGAGAGAGAGAGAGAGAGAGAGGGAGGGCAGTAGGGAGAGAGAGATGGCAGTAGGGGAGAGAGAGAGGGCAATAGGGAGAGAGAGACAGAGGGCAGTAGGGAGAGAGAGAGAGGGCAGTAGGGAGAGAGAGAGCAGTAGGGAGAGAGAGAGGGCAGTAGGGAGAGAGAGAGGGCAGTAGGGAGAGAGAGAGAGAGCAGTAGGGAGAGAGAGAGGGCAGTAGGGGAGAGAGAGAGGGCAGTAGGGAGAGAGAGAGGGCAGTAGAGAGAGAGAGCAGTAGGGAGAGAGCGAGAGAGAGCAATAGGGAGAGAGAGAGAGAGAGCAGTATGGAGAGAGAGAGAGAGCAGTAGGGAGAGAGCGAGAGAGAGAGCAGTAGGGGAGAGAGAGAGAGAGAGAGAGAGAGAGAGAGAGAGAGAGCAGTAGGCAGAGAGAGAGAGAGAGCAGTAGGGAGAGAGATCATGAGAAAGAGGGAGAGCTGCGAGAGAGAGAGAGAGAGAGAGAGAGAGAGAGAGAGGAGGGAAAGCAGCAGAGAGAGAGAGGAGGGAGAGCAGCAGAGAGAGGGAGGATTGGAGATGCAGAGCAGGCCTGTCTGGTAGTAGTTTATAGGTCCTCTCTTCTCTCAGCTAGCTTCTTCCCGTCAGAGACAGAGCGAGGCCCGCTGAGAGTTAGGGAGACTTGGGGGGGTATGAGTACAGGTTGTTTACATATGAGGTAGACAGATGGAGAGAAAAGCTGGAGAGGTGACTCAGGTCCATGGTTGTCAGCGGGGAGAAAGTGGGGCGGGAGATGGGGGGGAGGGAGACACTGATTAGAGATCGTGATGAGAGGGGAGGGGTGAGAGGAACTCCGGTAGAGTGCTGTCAAGGAGTAGCGAATGGGATGAGAGGGGTGAGAGGGGGTGGAGGGATGCAAGAAGGGAGTGAGGGGTGAGGAGAGGCAGAGGGGTGAGGAGAGGCATAGGGATGAGGAGAGGCAGAGGGGTGAGAGGGGTGAGGAGAGGCAGAGGGGTGAGAGGGGTGAGGAGAGGCAGAGGGGTGAGGAGAGGCATAGGGATGAGGAGAGGCAGAGGGGTGAGAGGGGTAGAGGGGTGAGAGGGGTGAGGAGAGGCAGATGGGTGAGGAGAGGCAGAGGGGTGAGAGGGGAGGAGGAGAGGCAGAGGGGTGAGGAGAGGCATAGGGGTGAGGAGAGGCAGAGGGGTGAGAGGGGTGAGAAGAGGCAGAGGGGTGAGAGGGGTGAGGAGAGGCAGAGGGGTGAGAGGCAGGGGTGAGGAGAGGCATAGGGGTGAGGAGAGGCATAGGTGTGAGGAGAGGCAGAGGGGTGAGAGGGGTGAGGAGAGGCAGAGGGGTGAGGAGAGGCATAGGGGTGAGGAGAGGCAGAGGGGTTAGAGGGGTGAGGAGAGGCAGAGGGGTGAGAGGGGTGAGGAGAGGCAGAGGGGTGAGAGGGGTGAGGAGAGGCAGAGGGGTGAGGAGAGGCATAGGGGTTAGGAGAGGCAGAGGGGTGAGAGGAGTGAGGAGAGGCAGAGGGGTGAGAGGGGTGAGGAGAGGCAGAGGGGTGAGGAGAGGCAGAGGGGTGAGGAGAGGCAGAGGGGTGAGGAGAGGCAGAGGGGTGAGCTGGAGTATCATCGCTGGAGTAACCTGGTTTCCCCCGGTAACTTCAGATGGTGTGACGGTATGCCAGCCTGTCACAGAGCACGGAAGGACTTCACAGAAACTCTCAGAGATACGTTGCGATTCACAGAATTAGAAGGAGGGAGAGAGCTGATAATTAGGATGAAAAACAGTGTTTCCAGTTCCGTCGAGAAGCGGAGGATGTCAAGTTGAAGTGTACTAATTTTACCCAGCATGCATTGCCAACCGGGGGGCTGAAAGGACGTGGCACTCAGAGGTGAAGCGGGTGATACAGGGGTGACAGAAGGGAGGGGTGGGACTAGGTTAGTATTTCTGATTCTTACATTCGGTGTGGAAGGCGAAATAAAGGTGTTTTATACAATAATTAGTTTGGCACATTCCAAACATGCACACAGCTTAAAGTTTGAACTTTTAATCAATGCATAATTTACACAAGACCTATTTCCCAATGAGGATTCTGCCCATATAGCAGTCAGTACATCTCAGTATTGTTTTGCTGTTTGTATATTGCTCTGAGAGCTTGCCTGTAAAACTCAAGGGGTTTACTCCCTGTACCAGTGGGATTGACACCACCCACTTTCCCATAAATATGGCTTTGGATCAAAGTAGCGTCTAGAAATCCTGTTTCCCTGTCTGGGTGTTGACACAGAATTCTTGCAACTTTCATTTGACTGCAGAACATACACCTCCCCCTCACCCGTTAGTGTCGTCTTGCCACCTCAGTCAACTTCGGGGTCATGAACTCTGCTAGCTGAGACTCTGGGAAAACACACTTTCTAGGGACTCTGGTAAATTGTGTGTCTGTCTGTATAGTATGTGTGTGTTCCTCAGTTCCTCTGTGGAAAGAGAAAAGAGAAATCGTCAGATACTGTACTGAAATGCTGAAATCCAACTTTGAAGGCCTTGCAGTTTATGATCATTGGTTTAAATAAACTGGGACTAAGATGAACATTTTCCAGGTAAGTCTGAAGCGATGGGAAGTTTTGAGAGGTATTTTGTCGATAGCTACTGAGAGAGTGGTATTGATTATAGTTATGGAAATCACAGTCTTGCCAGACATAATTGCTATTGTTCTCCTCCTGTCCTTCATGTGAGTTATTAGTTCATTGTCTCCAATGCACACCAGCTATTTTGGTCATCTGCGTAGATAAATATTTCATTGAGGTCATTTCCATTCTCCGTATAGCAATTGTCTCTAGCCATTAAAGGAAAGTCTATGGGAATGGATCTGTCCTTGGCAATGTAAATGTATTCAAATCACACTACATAAATCACGTCATCTAATATAGTGCAATGCCACTTATTTGCATATGTTTCAGAGTTTTTTTTACAAATTCAATAACGTAAAATGAATACATGATACAAAGAGAGAGGAGGCGCTGGAGTAGTAGAGAGATGGGGGGGATGGGTAGAGAGAGAGGAGGCGCTGGAGAGGTAGAGAGATAGGGGGAATGGGTAGAGAGAGAGAGGATAGTAGAGAGATGGGGATGGGTAGAGAGAGAGGAGGCGGGAGGTAGAGAGATGGGGGGAATGGGTAGAGAGAGAGGAGGCGCTGGAGAGGTAGAGAGAGATGGGGGAATGGGTAGAGAGAGAGGAGGCGCTGGAGAGGTAGAGAGATGGGGGATGGGTAGAGAGAGAGGAGGCGCTGGAGAGGTAGAGAGATGGGGGAATGGGTAGAGAGAGAGGAGGCGCTGGAGAGGTAGAGAGATAGGGGGAATGGGTAGAGAGAGAGAGGAGGCGCTGGAGAGGTAGAGAGATGGGGGGAATGGGTAGAGAGAGAGGAGGCGCTGGAGAGGTAGAGAGATAGGGGGAATGGGCAGAGAGAGAGAGGAGGCGCTGGAGAGGTAGAGAGATGGGGGGAATGGGTAGAGAGAGAGGAGGCGCTGGAGAGGTAGAGAGATAGGGGGAATGGGTAGAGAGAGAGGAGGCGCTGGAGAGGTAGAGAGATGGGGGAATGGGTAGAGAGAGAGGAGGCGCTGGAGAGGCAGAGAGAGAGATAGGGGAGATGGGGAATGGGTAGAGAGAGAGGAGGCGCTGGAGAGGTAGAGAGATGGGGGAATGGGTAGAGAGAGAGGAGGCGCTGAGAGGTAGAGAGATAGGGGGAATGGGTAGAGAGAGAGGAGGCGCTGGAGTAGTAGAGAGATAGGGGAATGGGTAGAGAGGAGAGGAGGCGCTGGAGAGTAGAGAGATGGGGGGAATGGGTAGAGAGAGAGAGGAGGCGCTGGAGAGGTAGAGAGAGATAGGGGAGATAGGGGAATGGGTAGAGAGAGGAGGCGCTGGAGAGGTAGAGAGATAGGGGAATGGGTAGAGAGAGAGGAGGCGCTGGAGAGGTAGAGAGATAGGGGGAATGGGTAGAGAGAGAGAGGAGGCGCTGGAGAGGTAGAGAGATATGGGGAATGGGTAGAGAGAGAGAGGAGGCGCTAGAGAGGTAGAGAGATGGGGGAATGGGTAGAGAGAGAGAGGAGGCGCTGGAGAGGTAGAGAGATAGGGGGAATGGGCAGAGAGAGAGGAGGCGCTGGAGAGGTAGAGAGATAGGGGAATGGGTAGAGAGAGAGGAGGCGCTGAGAGGTAGAGAGATAGGGGGAATGGGTAGAGAGAGAGAGAGGCGCTGGAGTAGTAGAGGATAGGTGGACTGGGTAGAGAGAGAGGAGGCACTGGAGAGGTAGAGAATGGAATGGGTAGAGAGAGAGAGGAGGCGCTAGAGAGGTAGAGAGATGGGGGAATGGGTAGAGAGAGAGGAGGCGCTGGAGAGGTAGAGAGATGGGGGAATGGGTAGAGAGAGAGCGGAGGCGCTAGAGAGGTAGAGAGATGGGGGGAATGGGTAGAGAGAGAGAGGAGGCGCTGGAGAGGTAGAGAGAGATGGGGGAATGGGCAGAGAGAGAGCGGAGGCGCTGGAGAGGTAGAGAGATGGGGGAATGGGTAGAGAGAGAGAGGAGGCGCTGGAGAGGTAGAGAGATGGGGGAATGGGTAGAGAGAGAGAGGAGGCGCTGGAGAGGTAGAGAGATGGGGGGAATGGGTAGAGAGAGAGAGGAGGCGCTGGAGAGGTAGAGAGATGGGGGAATGGGTAGAGAGAGAGAGGAGGCGCTGGAGAGGTAGAGAGATGGGGGAATGGGTAGAGAGAGAGAGGAGGCGCTGGAGAGGTAGAGAGATGGGGGAATGGGTAGAGAGAGAGCGGAGGCGCTGGAGAGGTAGAGAGATGGGGGAATGGGTAGAGAGAGAGGAGGCGCTGGAGAGGTAGAGAGATGGGGGAATGGGTAGAGAGAGAGGAGGCGCTGGAGAGGTAGAGAGATGGGGGAATGGGTAGAGAGAGAGAGGAGGCGCTGGAGAGGTAGAGAGATGGGGGAATGGGTAGAGAGAGAGAGGAGGCGCTGGAGAGGTAGAGAGATGGGGGGAATGGGTAGAGAGAGAGAGGAGGCGCTGGAGAGGTAGAGAGATGGGGGAATGGGTAGAGAGAGAGAGGAGGCGCTGGAGAGGTAGAGAGATGGGGGAATGGGTAGAGGGGAATGGGTAGAGAGATAGAGAGAGGAGAGGCGCTGGAGAGTAGAGAGATGGGGGAATGGGTAGAGAGAGAGCGGAGGCGCTGGAGAGGTAGAGAGATGGGGGGAATGGGTAGAGAGAGAGAGGAGGCGCTGGAGAGGTAGAGAGATGGGGGGAATGGGCTGAGAGAGCGTAGAGAGGAGAGAGGGGGAATGGGTAGAGAGAGAGAGGAGGCGCTGGAGAGGTAGAGAGATGGGGGAATGGGTAGAGAGAGAGAGGAGGCGCTGGAGAGGTAGAGAGATAGGGGGAATGGGTAGAGAGAGAGGAGGCGCTGGAGAGGTAGAGAGAGGGGGAATGGGTAGAGAGAGAGGAGGCGCTGGAGAGGTAGAGAGATAGGGGAATGGGTAGAGAGAGAGGAGGCGCTGGAGAGGTAGAGAGATAGGGGGAATGGGTAGAGAGAGAGGAGGCGCTGGAGAGGTAGAGAGATAGGGGAATGGGTAGAGAGAGAGAGGAGGCGCTGGAGAGGTAGAGAGATAGGGGAATGGGTAGAGAGAGAGAGGAGGCGCTGGAGAGGTAGAGAGATAGGGGGAATGGGTAGAGAGAGAGAGGAGAGAGAGAGCGCTGGAGAGGTAGAGAGATAGGGGGAATGGGTAGAGAGAGAGAGGAGGCGCTGGAGAGGTAGAGAGATAGAGAGAGAGGGGGAATGGGTAGATGGGAGAGAGAGAGGAGGCGCTGGAGAGTAGAGATGGGGGGAATGGGTAGAGAGAGAGAGGAGGCGCTGGAGAGGTAGAGAGATGGGGGAATGGGTAGAGAGAGAGGAGGCGCTGGAGAGGTAGAGAGATGGGGGAATGGGTAGAGAGAGAGCGGAGGCGCTGGAGAGGTAGAGAGATGGGGGAATGGGTAGAGAGAGAGGAGGCGCTGGAGAGGTAGAGAGATGGGGGAATGGGTAGAGAGAGAGAGGAGGCGCTGGAGAGGTAGAGAGATGGGGGAATGGGTAGAGAGAGAGGAGGCGCTGGAGAGGTAGAGAGATGGGGGAATGGGTAGAGAGAGAGGAGGCGCTGGAGTAGTAGAGAGATGGGGGGAATGGGTAGAGAGAGAGAGGAGGCGCTGGAGAGGTAGAGAGATAGGGGGAATGGGTAGAGAGAGATTTGTAATGTATTCATTCTTTTGGAACTTCTATGAGTGTAATGTATGCTGTTCACTTTTTATTGTTTATTTCACTTTTGTATATTATCTGCTTCACTTGCTTTGGCAATATTTAACATATGTTTCCCATGCCAATAAAGCTCCTTGAATTAGAGAGAGAGAGAGAGAGAGAGAGAGAGAGAGAGACAGAGAGAGACAGAGAGAGAGAGAGAGAGAGAGAGAGAGAGAGAGACAGAGAGAGAGAGAGAGAGAGAGAGAGAGAGAGAGAGAGAGAGAGAGTTGTTGTTGGAGAGTGAAAGAGAGGTAGGAACACAGTGAGGGTGAGAGAAGGGGGAGAAGGAGAAAGACTGTATAACCTAAGACATAAAAGCTTGAGAGTGAGTTATAAAGATGGAGAGAATGAAAGAGAGCAAAGCGGGAGCCAGGCGGAGACATCTGTGGTGCGTAGTGTGGTGTATGTAGGGGTGTTAACTAAGATGCATGGTCTTATGCCTCTCTGTGTGTCTGGCCTCTGAGCACCAGTCTCTCTGAGTTATTCACTAACACTCTCTAATTCCCACATGCAAAGTGATATTTCAATAAAGGAGACTGCGCCCGGCTTGTTCCGTTAACAGATTCATTTGTCACCCCATAATGATGCTGGGGGGCTACAAACACTGTACAGGTCACACACAGAATTGGAGTTAGAAGTTCATGTTGGAGGAGAAACCTGTGGGTTTGAATACACTGGGACCACATCACATAGTGAGATGATTAGGTGTTGGTGAGTCTCATGGTAGGAGAAAGCTGTGGGTTTGAATAGACTGGGACCACATCACATAGTGAGATGAGTAGGTGTTGGTGTGTCTCATGGTAGGAGAAACCTGTGGGTTTGAATACACTGGGACCACATCACATAGTGAGATGATTAGGTGTTGGTGTGTCTCATGGTAGGAGAAACCTGTGGGTTTGAATAGAGTGGGACCGCATCACATAGTGAGATGATTAGGTGTTGGTGAGTCTCATGGTAGGAGAAACCTGTGGGTTTGAATAGACTGGGACCACATCACATAGTGAGATGATTAGGTGTTGGTGAGTCTCATGGTAGGAGAAACCTGTGGGTTTGAATAGACTGGGACCACATCACATAGTGAGATGATTAGGTGTTGGTGTGTCTCATGGTAGGAGAAACCTGTGGGTTTGAATAGACTGGGACCACATCACATAGTCAACAAAACTAAGGAGATGTTTGTGGACTTCAGGAAACAGCAGAGGGAACACCCCCCTATCCACATCGATGGAACCGTAGTGGAGAGGGTAGCAAGTTTTAAGTTCCTCGGCATACACATCACAGACAAACTGAATTGGTCCACTCACACAGACAGCATCGTGAAGAAGGCGCAGCAGCGCCTCTTCAACCTCAGGAGGCTGAAGAAATTCGGCTTGTCACCAAAAGCACTCACAAACTTCTACAGATGCACAATCGAGAGCATCCTGGCGGGCTGTATCACCGCCTGGTACGGCAACTGCTCCGCCCACAACCGTAAGGCTCTCCAGAGGGTAGTGAGGTCTGCACAACGCATCACCGGGGGCAAACTACCTGCCCTCCAGGACACCTACACCACCCGATGTTACAGGAAGGCCATAAAGATCATCAAGGACATCAACCACCCGAGCCACTGCCTGTTCACCCCGCTATCATCCAGAAGGCAGGGTCAGTACAGGTGCATCAAAGCTGGGACCGAGAGACTGAAAAACAGCTTCTATCTCAAGGCCATCAGACTGTTAAACAGCCACCACTAACATTGAGTGGCTGCTGCCAACACACTGACACTGACACTGACTCAACTCCAGCCACTTTAATAATGGGAATTGATGGGAAATGATGTAAATATATCACTAGCCACTTTAAACAATGCTACCTTATATAATGTTACTTACCCTACATTATTCATCTCATATGCATACGTATATACTGTACTCTATGTCATCGACTGCATCCTTATGTAATACATGTATCACTAGCCACTTTAACTATGCCACTTTGTTTACATACTCATCTCATATGTATATACTGTACTCGATACCATCTACTGTATCTTGCCTATGCTGCTCTGTACCATCACTCATTCATATATCCTTATGTACATATTCTTTATCCCCTTACACTGTGTATAAGACAGTAGTTTTGGAATTGTTAGTTAGATTACTTGTTGGTTATTACTGCATTGTCGGAACTAGAAGCACAAGCATTTCGCTACACTCGCATTAACATCTGCTAACCATGTGTATGTGACAAATAAAATTTGATTTGATTTGAGATGATTAGTTGGTGTGTCTCCTGTTGGAGGAGAAACCTGTGGGTTTGAATAGACTGGGACCACATCACATAGTGAGATGATTAGGTGTTGGTGTGTCTCATGGTAGGAGAAACCTGTGGGTTTGAATAGACTGGGTCCACAGCATATCAAATCAAATCAAAGTGTATTTGTCACGTGCGCTGAATACAACAGGTCGTAGACCTTACAGTGAAATGCTTTCTTACAGGCTCTAACCAATAGTGCAAAAAAGGTATTAGGTGAACAATAGGTAGGTAAAGAAATAAAACATACAGACACCGGTTAGTCGGGCTGATTGAGGTAGTATGTACATGTAAATATGGTTAAAGTGACTATGCATATATGATAAACAGAGAGTAGCAGTAGTGTAAAAGAGGGGGTGGTGGGTGGTGGAACACAATGCAGATAGCCCGGTTAGTCAATGTTCGGGAGCACTGGTTGGTCGGGCTAAATTAGGTAGTATGTACATGAATGTATAGTTAAAGTGACTATGCATATATGATGAACAGAGCATAGCAGTAGCGTAAAAGAGGGGTTGGTGGGGCACACAATGCAAATAGTCCGGGTAGTCATTTCATTACATGTTCAGGAGTCTTATGACTTGGGGGTAAAAACTGTTGAGAAGCCTTTTGGTCCTAGACTTGGCACTCCGGTACCACTTGCCATACAGTAGTAGAGAGGACAGTCTATGACTGGGGTGGCTGGGGTCTTTGACAATTTTTGCGGGCCTTCCTCTGACACCGCCTGGTGTAGAGGTCCTGGATGGCAGGCAGCTTTGCCCCAGTGATGTACTGGGCCGTACGCACTACCCTCTGTAGTGCCTTGCCGTCATAAGGTCCTGACGCCCCCCATGAGCCTGAGTGATAAAGCTGTGTTATCTCAGTTGCCAGGTCTGTCACCCAATGCCACACCACACTTCCCTCCTCTTTAACTCCTCCCCCATGATCCCCTCCGTCCCAGCCTGAGGGAGAGAATGCCCTTACACAATCAGAGTAGATCTTCTCTCAGAGGAAGCCCACCCCGCTGAGCATCCCTTTCCGACACATGTCCTTTGATCATGGTCATGTTTAATCAGAACATGAAAGATAACACCCTGACCTTCTCCACAAGTCAATAACACATATCTCTGTCCCAGCGGCATTTCAAACCTGTTTCATCTAAACCTAATTGAAAGCAATGGTGTGTGTTTTAAGCCAGCTAGAGAGCCTCAACACAGTGGATTTGGTGTTTTGACATGTGTTGGTATGTACAGATACTCTCGGATCCAAAGGGTTCTTTTAAAGGTGGCTTTGAGGAGCTTTCAAAGGTATCATTAGAGGACAGGTAACAGTATAAAGAGAAATGTTGGTGTGTTGCTCCTACTGTGACAGCTTCAGGAGGTAGCTTAAGCACTGCGTTAACCTCCTGCGGTGTGTTCAATATCAGATTATGTACGTGCTATATTAGGTTAGGTACAAGGTACAAGTAACTGCCATAATAAAGAAAACATTTTGAGTAAATGAGCAGGTGCTTCCACACAGCTGTGGGTCCTGAGTTAATTAAGTAATTAACATCCCATCATGCTTAGAGTCATGTATAAAAATGGTGAACGGTGTCGCATCCCTCCAATAGAGTTCCAGACACTTGTAGAATCTATGTCAAGGTGCATTGAAGCTGTTCTGGCGATTCGTGGTGGCCCAACACACTATTAAAACACTTTATGTTGGTGTTTCCTTTATTTTGGCAGCTACCTGTATGTTACATGTAGGATGCTTTACTGCCTGAAAGAAGCAGAGAGACAGAGAGGGAAGAGATTGGAAAAATAGAGAGATGGACAAAGCAAAGAAATCAGACAAGGGAATGGAGAAGTTATTGTGTTGATGTGTGGAGATAGAAAGAAGATAACAGCGTGTACGTAAACAGAGAGTTGACAGTTTTACGGGACAGAAGGAGAAATATATATTTATGAGGAGTTTGAGAACCTATCGCCATGTTCCAAGTGCCTAACAACAACCACAGCTTGGAGCTGTGTCGAAATAAAACGGTATGGGGGAAAAGAGTAAATTATGACATTTTGAAATGTTGAGTTTCACTTAGCGGTTGCCCTTCCACCGCTAACTAGATGCCAGATCTCCTCATATGTTGGCCATCCCATCAAGAACATTTCACAATCTAGCCCTCTTCAGAAAATGAAATCCCTTCTTCTCTTTCCTCTTTTAATATAGCAGCCATCCATTTCTGGCCCCTATTTCAGCAGATCTCTAATTCCAGATGATATCTGCCCTCCCAGCCATTATTCAGAGGATGAAATGAATCCATTCTAATTGAATCAGATTGGTGGGAGGGGATAATCATCACCAGTGACATTAAGAGTGTGTGATCTAACTGGACGCCTCCATTCGGCATGCAGAGGAGGAGGATAATATGGCTAGTACAGTAATGAACCGTTTGGATGGTTATATATAGTAGTGGAATTTCTTCTTGCATATGCACTCAGGAAAGACACACACACACACACACACACACACACACACACACACACACACACACACACACACACAAACACACACACACACACATGCAGGAAAACATGCACACGGCCCACAGTAATCCCACAGTAAATCAGGCTGTCTGTGTGTGCAATTAACAAGGAGAGCATTCTCTGCATATTTCCTGTGAGTCAGTAAATGGAGGTTATGTTTCTCTTCTAGGGATCTGCCCTGCGGTCTGTCTCACTCACAATCCACACGTAGCCTCCATTACTTACTTCCCACTCCAAATGCTCTGAGGCTGGCCAGCACAGGAATGGAGAGGATTTCTCCTCAGTCAGCACATAATGGGACTATTTGATTGATGGAGTTGTTTATTTCCTGATTTTACACACAACTGGGTGTAAAAGTCTGACTCTGTGGCACTGTGTGTGTATAAATGTGTGATGGTGACTGGCAGGGTTGGGGAGTAACAGATTACAAAAAAACGGTAACTGTAATCCGTTACGTTACCAGCTAAATATTGTAATCAGATTACAGCTGCTTTTGAAAAACTAGATGATTACTTCGAGGATTACTTTTGAATTCAGAAAGGATGTTTGCGGAAAAAAAATCTTTGACACTTCTCTGTTCTCTCAATGACATTCAAATCAGCATTGAAAAAAGGCGCAAGTTTAAGGCGGTTCCACCTGAGCGAGTCTGACCACAAGTCAGAGACCACTATGATGTCAGAGACCACTATGATGTCAGAGACCACTATGATGTCAGAGACCACTGCGACAACACACCAGATGTGTTTGATGGATAGCGGGAATGTGTATTTGAACCCAATAATGGTTGAATTCTAGAAGTTTAAACTGCCCAAAAACCATTGTTTTTTTAAACCAGTGGACAGCCAGTGAATATAGTGTGGATCCCAGTCTATGGAATAAAAGTGGGACTTTTAATGCTCAATCTAATTCATGCTGATAAAAATAAATAATCCGTAGGTCTAATGGACACATGCTCAAACTCGTACACTTTTAATAGACTTAAAGGGGCAATTTGTAGTTACTACATCCATTTTTGGGCTTATAAATTATATATATATTTGTAAAGATATAATTTAATCGTATTATTTTATGTAAAAAAAATGTAACCTTTATTTAACTAGGCAAGTCAGTTAAGAACAAATTCTTATTTTCAATGACGGCCTACCGGGTAACAGTTGGTTAACTGCCTTGTTCAGGGAAGAACGACAGATTTTCTACCTTTGTCAGCTCGGGATTTGATCTGGCCCAACGCTCTAACCACTAGGCTACCTTCCACCCTATGTAGTATGTAGTAGAAAGTGATGGGTTAGAAGAAGCCTACATAACCAACCCATCAAGTCACATTTAACACCCATACTGGGTGTAATCTAAAAGTAAGTGAATGTAATCAGATTACGTTACTGAGTTTGGGTAATCCAAAAGTTACGTTACTGATTACAATTTTGGACAGGTAACAAGTAACTAACGGATTACGTTTAGAAAGTAACCTGACTGGCACTGTGTGTGTATAAATCTGTGATGGTGACTGACACTGTGTGTGTATAAATATGTGATGGGGACTGGCACTGTGTGTGTATAAATCTGTGATGGTGACTGGCACTGTGTGTGTATAAATCTGTGATGGTGACTGACACTGTGTGTGTATAAATATGTGATGGGGACTGGCACTGTGTGTGTATAAATCTGTGATGGTGACTGGCACTGTGTGTGTATAAATCTGTGATGGTGAGTGGCACTGTGTGTGTATAAATCTGTGATGGTGACTGGCACTGTGTGTGTATAAATCTGTGATGGGGACTGGCACTGTGTGTGTATAAATCTGTGATGGGGACTGGCACTGTGTGTGTATAAATCTGTGATGGTGACTGGCACGGTGTGTGTATAAATCTGTGATGGTGACTGGCACTGTGTGTGTATAAATCTGTGATGGTGACTGGCACTGTGTGTGTATAAATCTGTGATGGTGACTGGCACTGTGTGTGTATAAATCTGTGATGGGGACTGGCACTGTGTGTGTATAAATCTGTGATGGGGACTGGCACTGTGTGTGTATAAATCTGTGATGGTGACTGGCACGGTGTGTGTATAAATCTGTGATGGTGACTGGCACTGTGTGTGTATAAATCTGTGATGGTGACTGGCACTGTGTGTGTATGAATCTGTGATGGTGACTGGCACTGTGTGTGTATAATTCCAGGTTGTATCCCAACCGGCCGTGATTGGGAGTCCCATAGGGTGGCAGATAATTGGCCCAGAATCGTCTGGATTTTGCCAGTGTAGGCCGTCATCGTAAATAAGAATAACTTGGCTAGTTAAATAAAGGTTACATTTAAAAAAAATATATATATACATCTGTGATGGTGACTGGAACTGTGTGTAAAAAGCTGTGATAGTGACTTAGTTTGGTCTGGTCTATCTCTTCTACCTCATCTGTACAGCAGGGCCCCCATTGTGGAGCATAAAGGCTTTGGCTCCTGAGAAACGTTATCTCCTAACGGGCCATGGCACCTCCTGTAGCTCTCAGCAGCCGTACCGACACCATGCTCACAGTGGGGGAGACACGCACACACGCAGATCAGCATCACACACCGACCTCCTTATCTCTGAACACATATTACAGCGCTGCCTGTAATTTAGTGCAGAGGGGGGGGAGGAGGAGAGAAGGAGGAGAGGGGGGAGGAGTCATTGTACTATGAGGCTGACCTTTGTACAACACTTGAATGTAAAATTCAATATAAAGCTACGATAAAGAGAATAGAAGAACCACGTTTAGAGTGCAAATGTAACCCTTTCATGTTTTTGCTTTCTATTCCAGTTTTTCTGCTCTTTGATTCCCTTCCAAAAATAACAGGTGCAAATGTCCTTATGGGATATGGGCTCATAGGCTAGTGTTAGGGTTCTAATTGGTCTGCGTGTCATTCAGCTGGGTTTGAGTTGTAAGTAACTGGCTTTCTCATCGTTTGTGCTTCAGTCAGATGGTGGATTGACGAGGTGAGAGAGTTAACTACACTGTTAACTTTCTGCACACCACACCTTTCCCATTATAGGACTATAACCTTTCCAGTAAAGCTTAATCAGTGTGCACATATTTTTTGTGTGTGTGTGTGTGTGTGTGTGTGTGTGTGTGTGTGTGTGTGTGTGTGTGTGTGTGTGTGTGTGTGTGTGTGTGTACGTGTGTGTGTGTGTGCATGTGGGATTTAACAGCATGTAAAGTAGGGAGGGTAGGCTTTTATTGATAATGAGATACAATTATGAGCACCTTGTCTGGGTTGGGAGTGGGAGGAGGGGAGGGGGGCTGGTAGCTAGACAGTGAGGTTTTTGAACAGGTTTTATACCCTCAGCACCTAGTTACAGTGGCTCTAGGACTTGCTGTAAACAGTGATTGACATGAACCTGCATCAGGTGTGGTCTCCCCTTGCTAACCCTTAATCAGCTACAGTCAGTCTCCTATAACCATGACTCATAGAATGCTTTGGCTTTAATAACAGAGGTCAAATGCTTTTAACATTGACTTGGTACTTCCTTAGAGGTCAAGCAAAGAGGCCATGTCACATGACACTGATGGGGTCAGGGGTCAGACTACTGAGTCCTTCACCTTTGGGCACCACTCAATGATCCTCAAGGGTGTCTGAGATACATTTGATGTATCAAGAAGGAAAGGGTTTACAGTATATGGTATACTGCCTCCCGTGTTTTAATCTGCCCCATAATGCATTGGTTCAGCTATGAAGGCTATTGCAGACATTTCTGACCACATTTCTGAGTGGTCAGAAAACTCAGTGAATGAACCGAGGTAAAGGAAGTCTGATGATTGATGAGGGATCCACAGGAACTAATATCCTCCCAGTAACTCAGGACATATCCCCAGGAATGATCTCCAGTGGCATTTAGCAGAGCTATAATCATATGTCTATACGCTATAACCAGGGCAAAGCCTCCATCATTCAGGTAGCTTTACAGATCTGGGGTTATAATGCAGAAAGCCTCGGTCACCCACTTAGCTCGTACCAGCTTTGTTACCTAAGCTCAATTACAATCTGCAAAGAGCTCAGAAGACAGAACTTCTGCCATTAGGACCATGCCATCGACAGTTTCACTGTAAGCAGTGGCAGCAATCACCTCTGATAAGAGGATTATGGGGCTAAGGAGGAATCCTCCCCGTCCTCAACACATACTTTGCCGTCTGCCCCGAAAGAGCCAGCTCAGCAAGCTCACTGCTATTAGGCCAACTCCTATAGCCACAAAGAGTGTCTGTCTCTCATCTGTCCCCTGTTCTCTAGCTCTACTCATCTCTCACTTCTCTTTCTGTCTGGTGTCCTCTGTTCACTCTTTCTCCCCTCATCCGGTTTTATTTTTACCTTCCTCTATCCTTCCTCTTTCTTCTGCTGTCTCCTCCCTTCACTCGCCTCTCTCCCCCCTCTGTTGTCAGTAACTCATCAATGCGCCGGCACGGGGTAATATCCTTGCTTGCATTCTTCATAAACTTTACTGTCTGGTGGAAGGCTTTTTTTCTCCTCTTTTTTAGTGCAGTCGATTTAAAGCTCGGGAAGTATATGTTCAGCGTCCCTGTCTTAATGTCTGCGGAATGGCTGTGTGCTGTAAAAGGGACCTTAATTGCACCGTGACACAATGGGAGCTGGCACAGTGATGGTCCCCATGGACCCCAGCACAAGAGGGGACAATGAGTCAGAGGGAGAGAGAGAGACACATTGCCACTGCCTCACTTTTCTACTGCGTCAGCTACACACTGGCTATGTGGTCTGCTGGATGCATAAAGCAATGCAAATTCAAGGAATATAGGCCTACAATCATTTACAGATGAGGGGAATTTTCACGATAGTGTTCTCATGTTGTGTGGTACATGTCTCTTTTGGTGTCTCGCTAACCCTGTACCCCCAAAACCTTGAACTGGTACTCTTATTTTTCTTACCTGGAGGAAACACGCTCATTTTAAAATGAAAAATATTCACTGCTCATATAGTAATATTCCTGGTTGTGTTCTTCTTCTGCATACCAATAGGTGCATTAAACAGACACTGTGTTGCAGCAGAGATGGCCTCTATGTCAATGAGTCCTAATTGCCGCTCATTGAGTAGACATCTGAAAACGTGTGCTGTTGAAGACGAAACACAGAGAGCTCTGGGATGGTATATTAGCCTTTTATGTCAATCAATTATCTTTCATTTACCATGCCGCAACTCTCAAAGGATCTGCTGCCGAGTCAACAGCACAACACTAAGGGCTTGCCAACAGAGGAAAAGGCATTCCTCAATCACCATGATGAAGATGCATTAGCTTAAGAGGAAGTACTGTATGTAGTCAGAGAGATGAATGGTAAACAAGAGCAAAGAAATCAGTCACACAGGAAAGGGAATGAGTTTGTTTATTTGTCATGGAGAGAGACTTCGGGAAGCCCATTACAGGCTGTTATTTGCAGACGGGAGAGGAAGAGGACATGAAAAGACACGGTCAGCAATTGATAGAGGGATAAAAGTTGGCCTCCATCATTATTTCATATCACGGTGTTAGTCATGAAGTTGTACACACACACCAGAGAGAGAAAGTGTGTGCGTGCACTTGGATGAATGTGTGTACACACTGTCATTTTTTTTGTGATTGACAGGGCGTGGAGTTTCAACTTCAGCAACTTTGACATGTCAGTGTGTATTTAAAGTGTATTCGGAAAGTATTCAGACCCCTTCACTTTTTCCACATTTTTTTACATTACAGCCTTAATCTAAAATGAATTTAATAAATAAAAATCTACACACAATACCCCATAATGACAAAGCGAAAACAGAAAAACAAAAACAGAAAAACAGAAATATTCAGACCCTTTGCTATGAGACCTGAAATCGAGCTCATGTGCATCCTGTTTCCATTGATCATCCTTGAGATGTTTCTACAACTTGATTGGAGTTCACCTGTGGGAAATTCAATAGATTGGACATGATTTGGAAAGGCACACATTTGTCTATATAAGGTCCCACAGTTGCCTATGCATGTCTGAGCAAAAACCAAGCCAAGATGTTGAAGAAATTGTCCGTTGAGCCCATAGACAGGATTATGTCGAGGCACAGATCTAGGGAAGGATACCAACACATTTCTGCAGCATTGAAGGTCCCCAAGAACACAGTGGCCACCATTTTTCTTAAATGGAAGAAGTTTGGAACCACCAAGACTCGTTCTAGAGCTGGCCAAACTGAGTAATCGGCAGAGAAGGTCCTTGGTCAGGGAGGTGACCAAGAACCCAATAGTCACTCTGATAGAGCTCCAGAGTTCCTCTGTGGAGATGGGAAAACCTTCCAGAAGAACAAACATCTCTGCAGCACTCCACCAATCAGGCCTTTATGGTATAGTGGCCAGGCACATGACAGCCCACTTGCAGTTTTCCAAAGGACACCTACAGGACTCTCAGACCATGAGAAACAAGATTCTCTGGTCTGATGAAACCAAGAATTAACTTTTTGGCCTGAATGTCAAGCGTCTCGTCTGGAGGAAACCTGGCACCATCCCTACGGTAAAGCATGCTGTGGGGATGTTTTTCAGCTGCAGGGACTGGGAGACTAGTCAGGATCGAAGATGAATGGGGCAAAGTACAGCGAGATCCATGATGAAACCCCGCTCAGGACCTCAGATTTGGGTAATGGTTCACCTTCCAACAGGACAACGATCCTAAGCACACAGCCAAGACAACACAGGAGTGGCTTCAGGACAAGTCTCTGAATGTCCTTGATTGGCCCAGCCAGAGCCCAGACTTGAACCCGATCAAACATCCCTGGAGAGACCTGAAATTAGCTGTGCAACGGATGCTCCCCTGTGACTGACCGCCATGATTCAGTCTAATGTAGCAAAATTAGAATTTGTGTTTTTTACATTGGAAAAAAGCAGAGACCCAGAGCTACAAAATGGTACATCATACACTGCATTTGAGGAACAATGGGAAGGTAATTATGCTTTGAAAGTTGATAAACTTGTTACCTCACTTTTGAGAAAAAAGCTTTTGAATGTTTTGGTACCAACTGGAGAGCTCTTCTTTGTCTACTCCCATTCCCGCATCAACTTGCTAGCTACTTCCAGACCCAAATGAGAGAACATCTCACTGAACATTACTCGACCTAGCAGAGCTGGTTATTCAGAGCGTTTTGCTCTCGGAGCATTCAGAGCGCACACTGGACGCTCTGGCCGAGGAGTAGGTATGATCTGATCATTCTGACCTCACAACGGCACTCAAGCACCCAAGCTACCTGGCTGACATTGGCTAGCTTGCTAGCTACTTCCAGACACAAATGAGAGAACACCCCACTCTGACCATTTTACTCGCACTAGCAGAGCTGGTTAGGCTGTTTTCATGTTATCCAGAGCGTTGGGGACTGTAACTGTGCTGCTGGCAACAATTTAATTGTGCTTTTTTTGCCGACGTTTACTGGTATCAGCCATATTCAACGGGTGTTGAGCGTTCGTAAATTCATCCGTTATTCTGCGCTCTGGCATACTCAGACAAGACTTCTCTGAAATCTGAGTAGATGGCCAGACTGAATACACGAACATACCCAAAATGGTTACTAGCATAGTGGAGTCTTTTGTTAAGACATGTAGCTAGCTATCTAGGTAAACAATTAACCATAATCCCAACTCATGACGTTAATACCCTGCATGAATCTGCAGCTAGCTAACCAACCAGGTTAAATGTTAGCTAGCTAACATTAGGCTATAACTAGCAAAGCAAATGGCTCTGAGATACAAATAATAAGATCATACATGTACCGTTAGCTAGCGAGCCAGCTAGCTAATGTTAGCTAGCTAACAGTACACTTTATCTTGAAATGGAACCGCTTTCTTCCAAAATTCGAAACGTGTAATAACATAAAATGTAGTTAGCTAGACTATCTTACCCATATTCGTCTCGTATGCCATGGTTGCCCATAGTTTGAAGATGTAATCCAGAGACAGGTGTTTTCTCCATCTCCTTAGCTATCATACTCTAATTCCACTTATTTCAAAACTCGGTTCTCCAGAAAGTGGAAAGCAACACCTTTGCTGTTTTACTAGGCAATAAATATTTTTTTAAAGCCTCGTTAGACATGATTACGTACACATACTGACCAGCTCAAATAGACTGAAGCGTGCTGTGTGGCAGACCAATCCGAACTCATCTCTTGGCATGTCCAGCCCACTCATTACCTCAGCCAATCATGGCTAGCGGGAAGTTTGCTGTCTTTCTCTGTGGCTAAACGAACTAAGCTCATAATTTAACAATTTTATTCATATTTACAGATGGCACACAAGTCTATTATTAAGGCACATGAAAGTGAACATGTTTCAAAAATCATTACTGCCAGAAAACGTAATCTGACTGTCATGATCGTTGGTTGAATTAATGGACCAAGGCGCAGCGTGCGTAGAGTTCCACATGTTTATTTAAATGAAACTCACAGAAAACAATAAAGTGCAAAACGAAACGTGAAGCTATGCAGTGCTCACAAGCAACAATACATAAACAAGATCCCATAAAAACCCATGGGAAAAGGCTGCCTAAATATGATCTCCAATCAGAGACAACGATAAACCGCTGCCTCTGATTGGGAACGATACCAGGCCAACATAGAAATAAAAAAACTAGACTACCCACCCTAGTCCCATCCTGACCTAACCAAAGTAGAGAATAAAAAGGATCTCTAAGGTCAGGGCGTGACACTGACAGAGCTTGAGACGATCTGCAGAGAAGAATGGGAGAAACTCCCCAAATACAGGTGTGCCAAGCTTGTAGCGTCATACCCAAGAAGACTCGAGGCTGTAATCGCTGCCAAAGATGCTTCAGCAAAGCACAAAGTAAAGGGTCTGAATACTTATATTGAATAATGATATTATAACTGAATAATGACATTTCAATATTATTATTTTTTAAACATTTGCAAAAAAATCGAAAAACCTGTTTTTGCTTTGTCATTATGGGGTATTGTGTGTAGATTGATGAAGGGGGAAAAGGATTCAATACATTTTAGAATAAGGCTTTAAAACGTAACAAAATGTGAAAAAAGTCAAGGGGTCTGAATACTTTCCAAACGCACTGTATGTGTTTGTGTGTCAGTCACTATGTATAAAGACATCGAAAAACAAGTATTGTATCTGTGTGTATGTATGATATCAGGATGTAAGGGATACAGTAAAGGTTGTTTGCTTTACACCAGGTTAGATGGATGGGCTCCTTCATCTACAAGTCACTGAGCAGTTCATTGTTTACAGTAAAAGGTGTCATAGTTCAGTGATGTCATTATTCATTCAGTTTCTGTGCATGTTTTTGTTAGAGAGTTAGAGGTGTTCTACTGTAGAATGTGTTGTGTATGTGGTTTTCTATTAGTCTGGGTTGCTGTGAGGTTTATTGTGAGAACATCTTGCCCTACAGTACAGCAGGTATATTGTCTAGCACACTACTAGCTTTGCTTTAATCTCAAAGCCCTTCATGTCCAGAGTTATTGCTTAGAAAATAAAACAAAAATGTTTTTTTTTACCGGAAAATGTCATCCGGGGGCAGAAAATAAATTATTTTTATATCTTCTTACCTAAAAGAAACCAATTAAATTTTTATTGTCATATTGGCAGCAAATGAATTGCTATTTTCTTCTGCTGCGCTGGAAAGTTTTAAGCCTAATTGCCATAGGCGGGGAAATAATTGGGTCAGAGAGAGGTTAACACACACACACACACGCACAAACACACACAGCCAAGGCTTCTTCCTCACTGAAAACAAAGCTTTCATTGTGTTAAGTATTCCTGAATACTGTACTTACAGTGTGTACACAGCTCTCTGGCAATCTCTTTCTGTACTGTTTCACACACGTGCACATACACACACACACACTCAGGTACACACTCAAATGTATCCCTATACAACTGGCCTCTCCTGGTAGTGTCGGTTTGTGGCATAATCACCTACAACACATATTGAATGGTGATTGCATGTGTAACATTGGCAGAGGGAGAGCACAGGTCATGCTATACTGCTCACACACCTGTGATGCTGCCATAATCATTCAATAGGCCCTACACATAACGCCAATAAGCAGTATTTTAGTGTACTACGCATACACACACACACACACACACACACACACACACACACACACACACACACACACACACACACACACACACACACACACACACACACACACACACACACACACACACACACATATATATGCACACACATACACACACACACACAAACAGGAAATCCAGCGAATCCATGGTGTAATTGTGGATGTGGGTGTGGGTGACATAATTAGACGGTGGAGACATAGACAGACAGGTGAAATGTTCTCCTTGGGGTCCTACTGTTACACTCAGCTGGTCTCTGAGTGGAGTAATCAATCTCTCTCTTTTACCTGTGTCTCCCTCTCTCTCTCTCTCTCTCTCTCTTTCTCTCTCTCTCTCTCTCTTTGTCCCGCCCCGCCGCCCACCTCTGCTCTCCCGGGCCAGAGGAAGTGCGTTGTGATCGTACGTGGCAGTTGTTGATGGTGTGGTTGGTCTCCCTGTCAGTCATAGGCCAGTCATTAGGATCCTGGCCAAGTCTCAACCACTTAAACTTCTCGTCTCTCATTTAGCTTGATGGATGCAGACTGTGGATAATTGCGGAGGGCAGACGTGTGTGTGTACGTGTGCATGCATGACTGTCCCTGGGTCAGTGAAGGACACAGCATGCCAGTTTATTTGCCTTACAGTCACCAGTGACTTTCCAAGATCCTTCCTCTTACATTGCAAAGTCAATTAGCCTCCAAGGCACACATGTTGCATAGGTGAGGGAATACTCCTAACCACATGAGGTTGGTGGCAGGACGGGCTCATGGTAATGGCTGGAGCGGATTCAGTAGAACGGTATCAAAGACACTAAACACATGGTTTCCATCTGTTTGATGCCATTCCATTTGCTCCGTTCCAGCCATTATTATGAGCCGTCCTCCCCTCAGCAGCCTCCACTGACTCTAACCTTTAAATAAAGGAAAAGCAACTTCACAGGCGAACTGACTTTGAATTTAATTGAGCCAACACCATTGTAATTCAAGTTAAAAATCATTGGACTTTGTAAGTAGCTCCAGTGGTTCCGAGGTCTGCACTGCTGCTTGTTTCTCTGTAAAGTATTCAGTATGCCATGGGGACTAAACCTCTATTACTGGAGTCTGTGTCCTACCCCAACATTTCACAATCTGCACATTCACGCTGTAAGGGTACCTGTCAGGGCCATTTGCTAAATTATGACAGCTGCATCCTTAGCAACCTGAGTAAATTACCCGTTCAGAAATATCAAGATAATGGAGAATAAAACCATACCTGGAGGCGTACATTAGCACAATTAATTATTCTTTGCAGGCCTATTTGTTTCAGGCATATGCCAATGCTATTTAATTACTAGATGGAGATCATCCGCAGGTAATGACTTTGTTTTTATTAATTTCCCTTGTTTAATGTCTTCTTAACAATTAATTTAATTTCTTTCCACAGCACAGGGACTACAAATTCAATGTTATTCAATAGATGGGCTAATTATTAATTTCCTTTTCCTATCCACTGTGATTAGTATGTTTTATCCACTATATTTAGTATGTTGTATCCACTGTGTTTAGTATGCTGTATCCACTGTAATTAGTATGCTGTATCCACTGTGTTTGGTATGTTGTATCCACTGTAATTAGTATGCTGTATCCACTGTGTTTGATATGCTGTATCCACTGTAATTAGTATGCTGTATCCACTGTGTTTAGTATGCTGTATCCACTGTAATTAGTATGCTGTATCCACTGTAATTAGTATGCTGTATCCACTGTGTTTAGTATGCTGTATCCACTCTAATTAGTATGTTGTATCCACTATATTTAGTATGTTGTATCCACTGTGTTTAGTATGTTGTATCCACTGTGTTTACTATGTTGTATCCACTGTGTTTAGTATGTTGTATCCACTGTGTTTAGTATGCTGTATCCACTGTGTTTGGTATGCTGTATCCACTGTGTTTGGTATGTTGTATCCACTGTGTTTGGTATGCTGTATCCACTGTGTTTGGTATGTTGTATCCACTGTGTTTGGTATGTTGTATCCACTGTGTTTAGTATGCTGTATCCACTGTGTTTGGTATGTTGTATCCACTGTGTTTGGTATGTTGTATCCACTGTGTTTGGTATGCTGTATCCACTGTGTTTGGTATGTTGTATCCACTGTGTTTGGTATGTTGTATCCACTGTGTTTAGTATGCTGTATCCACTGTGTTTGGTATGCTGTATCCACTGTGTTTGGTATGTTGTATCCACTGTGTTTGGTATGTTGTATCCACTGTGTTTAGTATACTGTATCCACTGTGTTTGGTATGTTGTATCCACTGTGTTTGGTATGTTGTATCCACTGTGTTTGGTATGCTGTATCCACTGTGTTTGGTATGTTGTATCCACTGTGTTTGGTATGTTGTATCCACTGTGTTTGGTATGTTGTATCCACTGTGTTTGGTATGTTGTATCCACTGTGTTTGGTATGTTGTATCCACTGTGTTTGCTATGTTGTATCCACTGTGTTTGGTATGTTGTATCCACTGTGTTTGGTATGTTGTATCCACTGTGTTTGGTATGCTGTATCCACTGTGTTTAGTATGCTGTATCCACTGTGTTTGGTATGCTGTATCCACTGTGTTTGGTATGCTGTATCCACTGTGTTTAGTATGCTGTATCCACTGTGTTTGGTATGTTGTATCCACTGGGTTTGGTATGCTGTATCCACTGTGTTTAGTATGCTGTATCCACTGTGTTTGGTATGCTGTATCCACTGTGTTTGGTATGTTGTATCCACTGTGTTTGGTATGTTGTATCCACTGTGTTTGGTATGTTGTATCCACTGTGTTTGGTATGTTGTATCCACTGTGTTTGGTATGTTGTATCCACTGTGTTTGGTATGTTGTATCCACTGTGTTTGGTATGTTGTATCCACTGTGTTTGGTATGTTGTATCCACTGTGTTTGGTATGTTGTATCCACTGTGTTTGGTATGCTGTATCCACTGTGTTTAGTATGCTGTATCCACTGTGTTTGGTATGCTGTATCCACTGTGTTTGGTATGCTGTATCCACTGTGTTTAGTATGCTGTATCCACTGTGTTTGGTATGTTGTATCCACTGTGTTTGGTATGCTGTATCCACTGTGTTTAGTATGCTGTATCCACTGTGTTTGGTATGCTGTATCCACTGTGTTTGGTATGTTGTATCCACTGTGTTTGGTATGCTGTATCCACTGTGTTTGGTATGTTGTATCCACTGTGTTTAGTATGCTGTATCCACTGTGTTTGGTATGTTGTATCCACTGTGTTTGGTATGCTGTATCCACTGTGTTTAGTATGCTGTATCCACTGTGTTTGGTATGCTGTATCCACTGTGTTTGGTATGTTGTATCCACTGTGTTTGGTATGTTGTATCCACTGTGTTTGGTATGTTGTATCCACTGTGTTTGGTATGTTGTATCCACTGTGTTTGGTATGTTGTATCCACTGTGTTTGGTATGCTGTATCCACTGTGTTTGGTATGTTGTATCCACTGTGTTTGGTATGTTGTATCCACTGTGTTTGGTATGTTGTATCCACTGTGTTTGGTATGTTGTATCCACTGTGTTTGGTATGTTGTATCCACTGTGTTTGGTATGTTGTATCCACTGTGTTTGGTATGTTGTATCCACTGTGTTTGGTATGTTGTATCCACTGTGTTTGGTATGTTGTATCCACTGTGTTTGGTATGTTGTATCCACTGTTGTTTGTGTTTGTATGTTGTATCCACTGTGTTTGGTATGTTGTATCCACTGTGTTTGGTATGTTGTATCCACTGTGTTTGGTATGTTGTATCCACTGTGTTTGGTATGTTGTATCCACTGTGTTTGGTATGTTGTATCCACTGTGTTTGGTATGTTGTATCCACTGTGTTTGGTATGTTGTATCCACTGTGTTTGGTATGCTGTATCCACTGTGTTTGGTATGTTGTATCCACTGTGTGTTTGGTATGTTGTATCCACTGTGTTTGGTATGTTGTATCCACTGTGTTTGGTATGTTGTATCCACTGTGTTTGGTATGCTGTATCCACTGTGTTTGGTATGTTGTATCCACTGTGTTTGGTATGTTGTATCCACTGTGTTTGGTATGTTGTATCCACTGTGTTTGGTATGTTGTATCCACTGTGTTTGGTATGTTGTATCCACTGTGTTTGGTATGTTGTATCCACTGTGTTTGGTATGTTGTATCCACTGTGTTTGGTATGTTGTATCCACTGTGTTTGGTATGTTGTATCCACTGTGTTTGGTATGTTGTATCCACTGTGTTTGGTATGTTGTATCCACTGTGTTTGGTATGTTGTATCCACTGTGTTTGGTATGTTGTATCCACTGTGTTTGGTATGTTGTATCCACCACTGTGTTTGGTATGTTGTATCCACTGTGTTTGGTATGTTGTATCCACTGTGTTTGGTATGTTGTATCCACTGTGTTTGGTATGTTGTATCCACTGTGTTTGGTATGTTGTATCCACTGTGTTTGGTATGTTGTATCCACTGTGTTTGGTACTCTGTACAGAAAGAACAGAGAAAATGGGTGCTTCCTTCATTCTCCCCTTTGTGAATGTGGGATGTGAGAGACAGCTGTCTGGTCTTGATACTATATGTGTTCTGACACAGATGGCTAGAGAAAATGGGCTCCTATAGAGTCTGGTTTCTTTTAAGGTTTCATCCTACTGTACCTGGGGAGGTTGTCCTTGACACAGTTGCCCTGGATCTGTCTTTAATGATGGGGGAGAGGAGAGACCAGGGTAGTGCAGGGTCGAACAAGAGAAAAGCACAGGGAGAGATGAACCAAGAAAGAATTTTAGATGAGAGGAAAGAAAGTTAAAAAAGACCTTGAATAGAGGGAGCAGGCTTTTTAAACACAGATGGGGAGGAGTGTGTTGTGATTCTCTCGCTTCCAATTAGGCCTCAAAAACAGATTTCTCCAGACAGGGGAATGCGCTCCTCTCTGAGCCAGAATGGCTCCCTTGGTCCAGTTTCCAAAGACAAACAGCAGATCAGTGCAGTTCCTGTTCAACTGTGTCTCTGAGACTGAGAGCTGCCCCGACTCCGGGAGCTCCAGCTGTTCTGTTGCCATGGGGACCTGAGGCGCATCCTTTATCAGAATAGAGTGAGACAGCGGGTTAGCTCGCCTGGAGAGAACAAGAGTTTGTAGATTTAAAGCAAACACCGAACATCAACACAAGACTAATACTCTCTGATGTAATCTACTGAGTTTACCCCTGTAGGGCCCATGTCTCAGAGATCTGATTTACACACAATATACACCCACACACAAACACACACATACACAGTAGGCCATACCCAACACTTAACATTCTTATTACAAGCACAAATTAACCTCACCTCTTCCATATAAGCCCTTTTTTTGTTCCTTGACTCCCAGAACCTCTATGTCTGGCACTACCTAGCCAACCATATTCATTACCCCACATTACCTCTTCAGCACTTACCACCTGTATTCCACTGCTAGCCATGCTCTATGAAGGCTTATTGAGGATGCTTGTCCAGACCATGACTGAGGAATCTTTTATGGTGACTCATCTGGTCCCCCCCCTCTCCCCACCCCCTCCCTCCCTCCCTACCCCCTCCCTCCCTCCCTACCCCCTCCCTCCCTCCCTCCCTCCCTCTCTCCCTCCCTCCCTACCCCTCCCTCCCCTCCCTCCCTCCCTCCCTCTCTCCCTCCCTCCCTCCCTCCCTCCCTCCCTCCCTCCCTCCCTACCCCCTCCCTCCATCTCTCCCTCCCTACCCCTCCCTCCCTACCCCTCCCTCCCTCTCTCCCTCACTTCTTATCTTTTTCTTTCCATCTCTATTTCTCCACATCTTCAGATCCACTGCTGTTTGAGTCTGCTCTTATAAATCAACACCTGCTTACGCAGGTTCTCAGTGATGTTTGAGGGGAGTGTTGTTCTAAAATCTCACGATAACCTTGTCTAACATTTGTTTTTTGAATTAACATTGTCTAATATCCCGGTAACGTTTGAGTTAAGTGTTTCAGCAGGGGTGTGGCTGGTCAGAGCAGTGAGGTAATGAGGAGAGGAGAGAGGTTGTTGCTAGGATGCACTCTCCTCTCCAGGGGAAATTAAATCTAGAGAATTCAGCGGCAATCAATTAATCCTGCGTTGAAGTCCTGCTAGTGATACAGTCATTCCTATCTCACACAGGGATGGGGAATTGAAACACACACATACTGGCACATACTCATGCACACACACACTTGTGCACGGAGATATTACATGTCCACATGACTGATCTGTGTGCAGTAAGGTGATAGAAGGGATTACAGTATATGGTGTGTGTGGGTGAGTCGTGTGTGTCCATCTTTCTGTGTCCTGCTGTTCTCTGTCTGTCTGTCTGTCTGTCTGTCTGTCTGTCTGTCTGTCTGTCTGTCTGTCTGTCTGTCTGTCTGTCTGTCTGTCTGTCTGTCTGTCTGTCTGTCTGTCTGTCTGTCTGTCTGTCTGTCTGTCTGTCCATAGTGTTTCCACATAGTGAACACATATCTGTTCATCTCGATGGAAAACACACACACACACACACACACAAACTTACAGACAAACATACACATAAAACCCCACGCTGAGCAGTGACTAATTGTCCCTATTGGACAGTAAAGGGGGAGAGGGAGAATGAATGTATTGCAGACAGCGTTGGTGTTTTATGCATAATGATTTGTAATGTAGATTATATCATTTATCATCACTAATGCAGCCTGAAGGCTTGAACAATTCTCCACTTTGTTTTTGTTTGTTGTATTGATTCCTGTGGTTGAGAGAAAGCTGGAAAATGATAAACTGGAAGTTGTTTACACACACACACACACACACACACACACACACACACACACACACACACACACACACACACACACACACACACACACACACACACACACTAGATATGGATGTAGTGATATCTCTGCTGTAATTACCTTCAAAATGGATGACATGTTGACCCAACCTCTTTGTGTCTTTCCTTTCTCTCTACGCCTCCTCCTCTCTCTCTCTCTCTCTCTCTCTCTCTCTCCCCTCATTTTCATTGTGTGCCTCAGCCACGTTCTCCTCTTCATTAATGTCTTCATCCTGTCCTCTCTGCCCTCACAGGCAGGTCTGTATCATTCTTCTCTGCTCTTCTGGCGTATCTTCTGGCATATCTTCTGGCATATCTTCTGGCATATCTTCTGGCATATCTTCTGGCATATTCATTGTTCTCTTACTCACTGTTTACTTGATGTTGTGATTGCCAGAGCAAGTTAAGGTCATGTCATGTTATATTGTATTGCATTATATTACGTTGCATTGTAACATAATGTCATGTAATGTACCGTGTCATATCTTTTCATATCTTCTCTAACGGCACAAACAATTATGAAACAGTTGCCACTATCTCTGTTTTACAATGCATAATCCCAGTCCTACAACTCACATACTATACTGTATGTTCCCCAACAGAGGAACCAATCACACAGTATTTACTAAGCTTGGCAAGGGAGCGGAAATATACACATTTGGTAAACATACACACCATGATGACACTCTTATTATGCCCACAATCGGGTCTTTATGCCTGGGGAGAAAGCTAGACTTCACACCAGAGAAGTAACACCACAAACCCAGGGATGTGAGAGCAGGAAGGACAGATCTCACACTGGAACGTGGAAAGAGGTTTGGAAATGTGTTTAGAACTGATTCAGCAGAGGTGTCTGTTGCTGTGTGAAAAGAGAAATAGTAAATGTATCAACCCCATTCTTACGTGTGTCCTCCCCTGAGTATAGGTTCCTCTGCACATGACTCAAATATCAAAGTGTCGTTTGATCTCTCGCTGGGTTTTCTCCCACCGAAACAAATCGGCACAATTCGCTGTTTTTTGAATAGCTGCTTGTCAGAGTTTTGATGATGAAATGTAGCACTCTGCTCAACCCCTCTCTGTCTCTCTCTCTCTCTCTCTCTCTCTCCCTATCCTTCTACTCTTCCTTTTCCCCTCCTCTCTCTCTCTCTCTCCCTATCCTTCTACTCTTCCTTTCCCCCTCCTCTCTCTCTCTCTGTCTCTCTCTCTCTCTCTCTCTCTCTCTCTCTGTCTCTCTCTGTCTCTCTCTCCCTCTCTCTCTCTCTCTCTCTCTCTCTCTCTGTGTCTCTCTCTCTCTGTCTATCTCTCTTTCTCTGTCTCTCTCTGTGTCAATTCAATTCAAGGGGCTTTATTGGCATGGGAAACATGTGTTAACATTGCCAAAGCAAGTGAGGTAGATAATATACAAAAGTGAAATAAACAATCAAAATTAACTGTAAACTTTACACATACAGAAGTTTCAAAACAATAAATGTCATATTATGTATATATACAGTGTGGTAACAATGTACAAATGGTTAAAGTACACAAGGGAAAATAAATAAGCATAAATATGGGTTGTATCTACAATGGTGTTTGTTCTTCACTGGTTGCCCTTTTCTTGTGGCAACAGGTCACAAATCTTGCTGTTGTGACGGCACACTGTGGAATTTCACCCAGTAGGTATGTGAGTTTATCAAAATTGGGTTTGTTTTCAAATTCTTTGTGGATCTGTGTAATCTGAGGGAAATATGTGTCTCTAATATTGGGCAGGAGGTTAGGAAATGCAGCTCAGTTTCCACCTCAGTTTGTGGGCAGTGTGCACATAGCCTGTCTTCTCTTGAGAGCCATGTCTGCCTACGGCGGCCTTTCTCAATAGCAAGGCTATGCTCACTGAGTCTGTATATAGTCAAAGCTTTCCTTAAGTTTGGGTCAGTCACAGTGGTCAGGTATTCTGCCACCAAGTAGCATTCTAGTTTGCTCTGTTTCTTTATTAATGATTTCCAATGTGTCAAGTAATTATCTTTTTGTTTTCTCATGAATTGCTTGGGTCTAATTGTGTTGCTGTCCTGGGGAACTGTGGGGTGTGTTGGTGTTTGTGAACAGAGCCCCAGGACCAGCTAGCTTAGGGGACTCTTCTCCAGGTTCATCTCTCTGTGGGTGATGGCTTTGTTTATGGAAGGTTTGTGAATCGCTTCCTTTTAGGTGGTTGTAGAATTTAACGTCTCTTTTCTGGATTTTTTATAATTAGTGGGTATCGGCCTAATTCTGCTCTGCATGCATTATTTGGTTTTCTACGTTGTACATGGAGGATTTTTTTGCAGAATTCTGCATGCAGAGTCTCAATTTGGTGTTTGTTCCATTTTGTGAAATCTTGGTTGGTGAGCGGACCCCAGACCTCACAGCCACAAAGGGCAATTGCCTCTATGACTGATTCAAGTATTTTTAGCCAGATCCTAATTGGTATGTTGAATTTTATGTTCCTTTTGATGGCATAGAATGCTCTTCTTGCCTTGTCTCTCAGATCGTTCACAGCTTTGTGGAAGTTACTTGTGGCGCTGATGTTTAGGCCAAGGTATGTATATTTTTTTGTGTGCTCTAGGGCAACGGTGTCTAGATGGAATTTGTATTTGTGGTCCTGGCGACTGGACCTTTTTTGGAACACCATTATTTTGGTCTTACTGAGATTTACTGTCAGGGCCCAGGTCTTCATCAAACCATTTGTCATTGTTGTTCATTTTCTTCGGTTTTCTATTTGAGATTTTTAGATTTGATAGGGAAGCTGAGAGGTCAAATATACTGTTAAGATTTTCTACTGCCAAGTTTACACCTTCACTATTACAGTGGAACTTCTTACCCAGGAAATTGCCTAAAAGGGATTGAATTTGTTGTTGCCAAACTGTGTTTCGGTAGGTTTCCAAACTGCATTCCTTCCATCTATAGCATTTCTTAATGTTACTCAGTTCCTTTGGCTTTGATGCCTCATGATTGAGTATTGCTCTATTCAAGTAGACTGTGATTTTGCTGTGGTCTGATAGGGGTGTCAGTGGGCTGACTGTGAACACACTGTGAACACTCTGAGAGACTCTGGGTTGAGTAGGCTACCGTACTACTGCCAAGAGATGAGCTATAGGTGTCCCCTTGAACCTTAGCATTGACTATGTACATACCCAGCGTGCGGAGTTGTGACCCGTTTTTATTGGTTATGTTGTCATAGTTGTGCCTAAGGGGGTATATGGGGGAGGGAATGCTGTCACCTGCAGGCAGGTGTTTGTCCCCATGTGTGCTGAGGGTGTCTGGTTCTTGTCCGGTTCTGGCATTTAGGTCGACACAGACTAGTACATGTCCCTGGGCCTGGAAATGATTGATTTCCCCCTCCAGGATGGAGAAGCTGTCTTCATTAAAGTATGGGGATTCTAGTGGGGGGATATAGGTAGCACACATGAGGACATTTTTCTCTGTTTTCTCCTTTTGAATTTCTAGCCAAATGTAAAATGTTCCTGTTTTGATTAATTTAATGGAGTGAGTTAGGTCTGCTCTATACCAAATTAGCATACCCCCTGAGTCCCTTCCCTGTTTCACACCTGGTAGTTTGGTGGATGGGGACTACCAGCTCTCTGTAACCTAGAGGGCAACCAGTGGTCCCGTCTCCTCTGTCTCTGTCTCTCTCTCTCTCTCTCTCTCTCTCTCTCTCTCTCCCTCTCTCTGTCTCTCTCTCTCTGGTGCTTTCTCTCTGTCTCTGTCTCTCTCTCTCTCTCTTTCTGTCTCTCTCTCTGTCTCCCTCTCCCTCTACTCTTCCTTTCCCCTTCCTCTCTCTCTCTCTCTCTCTCTCTCTCTCTCTCTCTCTCTCTCTCTCTCTCTGTGTGTGTCTCTCTCTCTGTCTCTCTCTCTCTCTCCCTCTCCCCATCCCTCTACTCTTCCTTTCCCCTTCCTCTCTCTCTCTCTCTCTCTGTCTCTGTCTCTCTCTCTCTCTCGTCGGAGTGCATGCTGGGAGTGCATGCTGGGAGTGAGTCGTCAAGCAGGAGTGATTGTGAGTGCGAATGGAATTTCTTTTCACTTTATTGGGTTTTGGTATGTATATATATATATTGATTAGTTTCGTTGTTTTAAGGGTATCTTGTTTAAACTATCACTAAGCACGTATAGGGGTGGTGGGATCTTTGAGGTTGGTTTTTCGCGAGGGCACAACCAGCGGGTGGGGCTGGTTGCTATGGCCACTCGCGGAAATGAAGAGTTTGAAAAACTTAGTCGGAGGCATGGAGTAATGATTCTTGCTGCGGCCGGGTGTTCAGTGGAAGAATGTAGCTTGGCTGTGGGTGCTATCATTGGGTATGATAGCATCAAATCAGCCTCAAGGATGAATAGCGCTGTAGTGATATTTTTAGATTCAATTGAAAAGGTGAATAAGATAGTTGAGAGAGGTGTTGTGTTGCGGGAGACACAGACGCCGGTATTTCCGCTTATGAATCCGGCGAAGAAAGTTATGCTTTCTAACGTGCCACCATTTGTTAGAGATGAAGTGTTAGAGCGAGAGTTATCTCGCCATGGTCAAATTGTATCTACAATAAAGAAGGTTCTTTTTGGATGCAAATCTCCGTTGTTGAAACATGTCGTGTCTCATAGGAGACAAGTACATATGATTTAAAAAAAGGAAGGAGATGAACTGAATTTAGCGTTTAGCTTTAAGATTGATGGATTTGATTATGTCTTCTATGCATCTACTGAATCAATGAAATGTTTTGGATGTGGAAGAGAGGGGCATTTGGTGCGTAGTTGTCCCGAGAATGAGCGTGCTGAGCCTGGTAGTAGCTTTAGTGCGGGTGCAATTAACGCAACACCGCGAAGGGATGAAAATACTAAGGGTGCAGGGGAAGAGAGAAGGTGGGCAGATGTGGTTGGAAAAGTAGGAGAGGAAGGCAGTTTGAATACGGGGGCAATTGTGATAGATCAGAACAAAGAGGGAGGGGAAACAGTAGGTGAGATTGCGACTGCTGTTGCTGAGGTGGTGCTGGAAAATGAAATTGGAAGTCAAGAGGAGATTGAAATAACGGAAAAGGAAGCGGATGTTTTCAAAATACCGAGGAGTAAAAGGAAGAATTTAAGGGGTAGTGAAGGGTCTAATTCTAAGAGAAAGGTAGAGAGTGATAAATCAGTTGAAGATGAACAAGTTGTAGAGATGGTGGAGTATTCTTCTGGGGAGGATAGCGAGAGTGAGTCATCTGACGTGTCACAACAATATAGTGAGATAAATGGGGTGGAAGGGAGGTATGGGATCGAGAGGATACGTCAATTTCTGAAGTTGACAAAAGGGAAGAAATATATGCAGGATTACAATGTAACTGATTTTTTTCCCTGAACGTGAATTGTTTATTGAATCAGCAAAGTTTCTGATGTCAAAAATTACAGGGGGAAGTTTGAAAAGCCCTGAAATTGCTAGACTCAAGAAAGTGGTCACGAGAGTGATAAGTGATGTAAATTCTAAAGAAAATGAAAGAGGTCAGTTGCAGTTTTAACTCTGTAAAGAGATGTGGTGGCTGTATCTTCCTCTGTATTTTTTTTCATCCATGAGCAGTTTTAAGATCTCTTCTTTAAAAGTAAATGGGGCAAGAGATATTAAAAAAAGAGCCATGGTGTATGAGTTAATTAGGGGAAAGGGAAGTGACATAATTTTTCTTCAAGAAACGCATAGTAATTTGGAAAATGAAGTTATGTGGCAACAGGAGTGGGGGGGACAGTGGTGTGTAGTCATAAAAACTCAAAAAGTGGGGGTGTGGTTATCTTGTTCTCAAAAGGGTTTTTGCCGTTGTCATATGAGGTTGAAGAGGTTGTTGAGGGGAGGTTATTAAAAGTTAGAGCAAGGTATGAAAACATCACTATGTGTCTGATAAATGTATATGCCCCAGTGGTGACAGCTGAGAGGGTATGTTTTTTAGAGACATTATCAAATACCATTGAGAAATGTAACAAAGAAGATTATTTGTTTATTGCTGGGGATTTTAACTGCACAGTTAGTGATTTAGATAGAAATCATCAAGAACCTCATATAGCCTCAAGGATGTTTTTAAAACGCCTTATTGTAACAAATGAACTGTGTGATATTTGGCGGAGTCAACATGGAGGAACAAGGCAGTACACCTGGGCGCATGTGAGAGAGAACATCATCTCTATGGCCAGGTTAGATAGGTTTTATGTTTTTGAGCATCAATCTCAGGTCTGTAAATCAAGTGTGATAACTCCAGTGGAATTTTCTGATCATTGTTTAATAACAGAGGTGGTGTTCATTAACGATGTAAAACCCAAAAGCGCATACTGGCATTTTAATATAACTTTATTGAGTGATGCTCACTTCAGGAACTGTTTCAGTTTTTTTGGGAGAGGTGGAGGTCTCAAAAGGCCAGTTTTGTATCCCTTCAACAATGGTGGGATATAGGGAAAATCCAGATTCAACAATTTTGTAATCAATACACGAGGAATGTCACCAAGGATATCACCAGATCAATGAAAGCCCTAGAGATTGAAATAGTGGAACTATTTGACGTTGGTTGAGACCACAGGAGATCGAGGCCATACTAAGGCCCTCAAGAGGAGAAAAGCTTCATTGGCAGACCTGCTGGGTATCAGAGCACAGGGGGCACTGGTGAGAAGTAAGTTTCAGGGAGTATCTGAAATGGATGCCTCATCCAAATTTTTCTTTGGTTTAGAGAAAAAGAATGGACAAAGAAAAATTATTCATTGTCTCAAATCAGCTGTTGGACAAGAGCTCACTAGCCCTAGTGAAATTAGAAAGAGGGCAGTAGAGTTCTATGCTGAGCTCTACAAGTGTGAGTACAAAGAGGACAAAACAGTGACACAGCAGTTCTTTGATGGGCTCCCAAAGGTGGCTGCAGAAGCTCAGGTTGAGCTTGAGCAACCATTGTCTTTGCAGGATTTATACACTGCATTAAAAGGCATGGAAAATGGAAGGGCACCAGGCATTGATGGGCTTCCCGTTGACTTTTTAAAGTCTTTTGGGCTATGTTGGGAGAGGATTAGTTAGAAGTAGCTAATGATAGTTTAACCGGAGGGTTACTACCAATAAGCTGCAGAAGGGCTGTCCTCACCCTACTGCCCAAAAAGGGTGACCCGAGGGAGGTGAAGAACTGGAGGCCGGTGGCTTTATTGTGCACTGATTATAAGATATTGTCAAAGGCTTTGTCCAACAGGCTGAGGGAGGTGATGGGGCAAATCATACGGATCAGTCCTACTGTGTTCCTGGCAGGCAGATAGGGGATAACATTTCTCTGATTCGTGATTTTTTGGACGTCTCTAGGGCTATTGGGTTGGATGCTGGTCTAATTTCAATTGATCAGGAAAAGGCATTTGACCGAGTTGAACATCAATATTTATGGCACACGTTTGAGGTGTTTGGGTTCAGCTCTGGTTTTATTGCCATGATAAAGGTGATATATGGTGACATTGAAAGTGTATTGAAAGTTAACGGTGGTTTGAGTGCTCCTTTTAAAGTGTGTAGAGGTATTAGGCAGGGATGTTCTATGTCAGGGATGTTATATGCCATTGCTATAGAGCCACTACTAAATAGCATTAGAAGTCGCATTGCAGGGGTGTGCCTTTCAGAGGATATTCCTCCTATTCGTCTCTCAGCCTATGCTGATGATGTAGTTGTGCTAGTGAAAAATCAAGCGGAGGTGGATAGCTTGAGTCTAATGGTTGATCGTTTTAGGGGAATATCCTCTGCAAAGGTAAATTGGGAAAAGAGTTGTGCTTTACAGATTGGAGAATGGTCTGGAGGGATCATGGCTTTGCCAGAGGGGCTAGAATGGTGTAAGGGAGGTTTTAAGTATCTTGGAGTGTACCTAGGAGATGAGGGGACTATGGAAAAAATTGGAGTGGGGTGGTTGAAATGGTGGAAGGGAGGATGAGGAGATGGCGTTGGTTACTATCTCGTATGTCATATAGGGGGCGCACTATTATAGTTAACAATGTGATTGCCTCTGCACTGTGGCATCGGTTGTCAGTTTTAGAACCACCATCTGGTCTTCTGGCTAAGATACAGGCAATTATTGTGGATTTCTTTTGAGATAAATATCACTGGGTTCCACAAAGTGTTTTGTATTTGTCAAAAGAGGAGGGGGGACAAGGTCTTGTACATCTTGCTAGTAGGGCTGCTGCTTTCCGGTTTCAGTTTATTCAAAGGTTGCTTTATGGACCGGAAAATGTGGTGTGGAGAGGGGTGGCAGGTCTTATATTACAGCGGGTTGGAGGATTAGGTTTAAAGAAGGCTTTTTTTCTGGTTGATAGTAGCCAGATTTCTAGGGAGGGAGTACCTCCGTTTTACAGAGGCCTTCTCGGAGTGTGGAGCATAATGAAGGTGTCCAGACGAACTTCAGCAGAGTCAGTGCATTGGCTGTTGGAGGAACCTCTGGTGTATGGGGCAAGACTGGATTGTACAACTGCAGCTGTTCCACATTTCTCCAAGATTCTGGTGAAGGGGAAAATCATCACCTTAAGACAGTTAATGGCCATGGCTGGGCCCGCCTTAATGGATGGAAGACGGGTGGCAGAACATTTGGGGATGAGGTCGGAAAGGATTGTCGGACAAATGCTGGGGAGCTGTAGGAAGGCTCTGTCAGTGGAAGAATGGGGCATGCTTAGTAGCCACAAGAAGAAGGTGCAAGATGAAGATGTTTCATTTCCAAAACTAGGGATTACACCAAATATCCCAGAGTCAGAAAGAAAGGCGTTATTGCTGGATTTGAGAGGGTTGGAGGAGATGGGTTTGGATGAGGTGAATGGGAAGGACTTGTATAGGGGGTGTGTCAAGGTGTTGAATAAAGATAAATTGAAAAATAGAAAAGACACTCCATGGAGGGTAAAATTGGGCATTGATGACAAGGTAAAGCCAGCATGGAGAGCACTGTACAAGCCACCGTTACAAAAGGGTACTGGTGATATGCAATGGAGGGTTTTACATGGCATCATTGCAGTTAATGCTTTTGTATCTGTTATTAACTCAGATGTTAGAGATGGATGTCCTTTTTGTAATATAAGAGAAACCTTTTTTCACTGTTTTGTGTGAGAGTGTGAGAGGATAAAACCTCTATTGGAAATGCTGGAATCTTTGTTTAAAGCTGTAGGGGAGTTTTTCAATAACACTGTGTTTATTTTGGGGTTTCAATATAGTAAACAACAGAAACGAAAATGTCAAATGTTAAATTTTATTTTGGGACAAGCTAAGATGTCAATTTTTCTGAGTAGGAAACATAAGATAGAAACGGGATATGGGCAGGATGTAAGATGTGTTTTTAAAGGATTAGTGAAAGCAAGAATAAAAGTAGATTTTGAGTTCTTTTCAGCTGTAAAAGATCTCCTATTATTTGAGGAGAAGTGGGCCTATGAAGGAGCGCTTTGTTTTGTAGAGGAGGGGAAATTATTTTTTGCTGATGAAATAAGTTGAATGTATATGTTATGTATTTATTTTTGTTTAGGAATTACATTTGTTGTTTCATTTCTGAAAAGGCATTGTGTCATTATTTATGTTAACACTTGAGTAAAAAATAAAGGTTTTATAAAAACTCAAAACTCTCTCTCTCTCTCTTTCTGTCTCTTTCTGTCTGTCTGTCTGTCTCTCTGTCTCTCTGTCCCTCTGTCTCTCTGTCTCTCTGTCTCTCCCTATACTCTTCCTTTCCCCCTCCTCTCTCTCTCTCTCAATTTTCAATTCAATTCAATTTGCTTTAACAATGATGTAACAATGTACATATTGCCAAAGCTTACTTTGGATATTTACAATATGAAAATAATAAGAATCAAAATTGTCAATGGGACAACAGTAACAACAATAACCAAGGGTCAAAATAACCATACATTGAACAATAACAATAAGCATACAGTAGAGTACATGTGCAGGTTGATTGGTCTGTCAGACACTGTCCCTCAACTTATGGCAGGCAGCAATGTAGTGCGCTGCCAACCCACAGCTCTCTGCGTCCTCCCACAACAGGACGGGTAGCCTACTCTCATCAGAGAGGTCTTTGAAACTTTGAATAAGGGTTTCAAATTTGGGGAAATGACACTCTCTAATTGTTTTATATTATTATATTTCACATTTTGTCAGGAAATGCAGCTCCGTCTCAGGTTCTGCAGTTGTGCAGTAGTTGCACAGCCTTTCCTCTACAGGGAGCCAGGTTTTATTGTGTCTACCCTTCTCAATGGCTCGGCTGTGCTCACTGAGCCTGTACATTGTCAAGGTTTTTCTAAGGTTTTGATCAGTAACCATGGTCAAATAGTTAGCCATAGTGTACTGTCGATTTAGGGCCAGATAGACTGCATTTTGCTTTGTGTTAGTGCTTGTGTTTCCCAATAAGCCATGTAGTTTTGTTTTGACTGTGTTGTAATTTGGTTTATTCTGATTGATTGGATGTTCTGGTCCTGGGGCTTCAGTGTGTTAGTAGAACAGGTTTGTGAACTCAGCCCCAGGACCAGCTGGATGAGGGGACTCTTTTCTTTGCTCAGCTCTTGGCATTGCAGGGCTTGGTAATGATATGAGAGGGGGTCACTGTGTTTTGAGTTTTTATTATTAGTGGATATTGGCCTAATTCTGCCCTGCATGCATTGTTTGTAGTTTTCCTCTGGACATGTAGGAGAATCTTACAGAACTCTGCATGCAGGGTTTCAATGGGATGTTTTTCCCATTTGATGAAATCTTGTTTTGCAAGTGGACTCCACACCTCGCTGCCATAACGTGCAATTGGTTCAATGACATTCAATTAGCTTTAGCCAACTTTTAATAGGCATTTCAATTTGAATTTGCTCTTTAATGGCGTAGAATGTCCTGTGTGCTTTCTCTCTCAGTTCATTCACTGCCTCATTAAGGTGTCCAGTTGAGTTTATTTTTTAACCTAAGTAATTGTAGTGTGTGCAGTACTCTATATATTTTGTACCAATTGAGGACTTTGGTCTAATTCCCTGAGATCTGGATCTTCTCTGGAAAATCATGATTTAGTCTTTTTGGGGTTTACTGCCAGGGCCCAGGTCTGGCAATAATGCTATAGCAGGTCCAGGCTCTGCTGTAGGACATGTGCTGTGGGTGACAGCAGGCATAGGTCATCTGTGAAGAGTAGGCATTTAACTTCTGAATTGTGGAGACTAACACCAGGGGCTGAGGATTTTTCTAGAATAGTGGCCAATTCGTTTATGTAAATATTGAAGAGTGCAGGGCTCAGATTGCAACCCTGGCGAAGACCCTGCCCCTGGTTAAAGAATTCTGTTATTTTCTTGCTAATTTTAATGCTGCACATATTGCCAATATACATTGATTTAATTCTGTCATATGTTTTACCCCCTACACCACTTTCAATAACCTTGTAGAACAGTCCTGAATGCCAAATAGAATCAAATGCTTTTTGGAAGTCAATAAAGCAAGCGTATATTTTGGTATTATTTTGGTGGACATGTTTTTCTATCAGGGTGTGTAGGGTGTAAATATGATCAGTCGTGCCATGTTTCGGTATAAATCCAAATCCAAACTAAACTAATGGTGTTTTCTGATGCAAGAAATAGACCTGAACCTTTCAACTATTACTACCTGTCAGGGAAAGGAGATTGAGGTTGTAACCTCATATAAATATCTTGGAATTTGAATTGATGACGGCCTCTTTTAAATTGCATATTCAACAACTTAAAATACAAAAATATTTAAGCAGAAATTGGGATTTTATTTTAGGAATAAGGCCTGTTTTTCTTTTGAAGCCAGAAGGAGGCTAGTATCAGCTACATTTATGCCTTTACTAGACTATGTGGATATTTTATATATGAATGCTTCCGCTCAGTGTTTGAGATCAATTGACACTCTTTACCATGGCACTTTGAGATTTATTTTAAACTGCAAAACCCTTACGCACCACTGCACTTTGTATACCAGGGTTGGCTGGCCTTCTCTAGTCACTCGTAGGCTCAGTCACTGGTATACTTTTATTTATAAAGCCATTTTGGGTTTACTACCTTCTTATTTGTGCATTTTTTTTGTTCAGAAATGTGGTGGGTACTCTCTTCGTTTCCTGGACTTTATCCTGCTAACTGTGTCACGGCTTTCTTCCTGGGAAGGAGAGGTGGACCACACAGCGTGGTTATAGTTCATGGTTCTTTAATAAGAGACACTTAACATGAACACAACTACAAAACAAGAACCGTGAAAACCGAAACAGCCCTATCTGGTGCAGTAAACACAAAGACAGGAAACAATCACCCACAAAATACCCAAAGAATATGGCTGCCTAAATATGGTTCCCAATCAGAGACAACAATAAACACCTGCCTCTGATTGAGAACCAATCTAGGCAACCATAGACTTACCTAGACACCTAATCTGAACACAACCCCATAAATCTACAAAAAACCCTAGACAAGAAAAAAACACATAAATCACCCATATCACACCCTGTCCTAACCAAAATAATAAAGAAAACAAAGATAACTAAGGCCAGGGCGTGACAAACTGTTCCAAATGTCCGAACTGAATTTGGTAAAAGGGCTTTTATGTACTCTGCGCCATTGTCTTGGAACACCTTACAAAATACTTTTAAACTGGAAGAACTTGTCCCGATTGGTGTTTTTAAATCACTGATGAAGGATTTTGAGGCTGATTCCCTGACCTGTCAATGTTTTTAATTTGCTGTTTTATACTCTTGTGAATTCAATGGTTTTCACTAGATTACTTGTAGTTTTTCATGTTGTCTGTCTGTAATTTTTTTGTAATGACTTGGTGCTGCCTTTCTTGGCCAGGGCACTCTTGAAAAAGAGATGAGCCCTTCCTGGTCAAGACATTGTGCTTATTAAGGAAGTTTAGAACTCTTACATTTATAATACTACAGAAAACCTTCCCCAGGTTACTGTTCACACAAATGCCTCTGTAATTGTTAGGGTCAAATTTGTCTCTGTTCTTTAAGATTGGGGTTATGAGTCCTTGATTCCAGATGTCAGGGAAATAACCTACACTCAGGATCAAATTAAACTGTTTTAATATAGCCAATTTAAAATTTGCACTAGTGAGTTTGATCATCTCATTTAGGATGCCATCAGGTCTGCATGCTTTTTTAAATTTGAGAGCCTGAAGTTTCTTATAGAGCTCCTGGTCAGTCCAATGGATTTTGATTGTCCTTCATAGCTTTTTCTAATCCATTCAATTTCTCATGAATTTGGCGTTGTTCTGCGTTTGTGTCAATTTGAACGGTGTTGTAGAGTGTTTTAAAATGGGTTGTCCATATGTCACCGTGTTGTACTGCTAATTCCTCTTGTTTCCAGAATGTGTTTATGTTTACGGACTCCTCAATTAGTGTAAGCTGCTTGCTGTTGTACTGTGATTTTTTTGGTTCTGAGTGTACGTTTATAGAGTTTTAAAGTCTCACAGTAATGAAGGCGTAATTCACCATTATTTGGGTCTCTGTGCTTTTGGTTGGAGGTGTTCTAAGTTTTATCCTTATAATTTTACAATCTGCATCAAACCAGTTGTCATCTGTGGTCTTTTTTTGTTTCGTTTTTTATCAATTTCAATTGTGCTTCTTTTGCCTTTTTGCCTGAATATGTAGTTGATGTTTGTACTGCCAGATCGATGCCTTCTTTACTGTGAGTGAATCTGGTATCCAGAATGTTATCTAAGAGTGTTTGGATATTTTGGTTACAGGTTGCTTACTGGTTTTCTTCTGTGCTGTTTTGGGCCCATCTGTATGAATGTTTGATGTTGTACAGCTTACTGGGCTGTGAATGTGTGGTTGTTTCCATGTCTGTTCTTTTGAGGAACAACACATTTTGGCTGTGATCAGACAGAGGTGTTAGTGGCTTGACACTGAATGACCTGAGAGAGAAAGGGTCAAAGTCTGTGATCATATAGTCTACTGTACTGTGGCCAAGAGGTGAGCAGTAGGTGAATCTCCCCAAAGAGTCCCCTTGTAACCTACCATTGACAAAGTACAAACCCAGGCTTCTACAGAGCTGCAACAGATCCCTTCCGTTTTGTTGACAGTGCTGTTACTGTTGTTTCTATGGGGGAGATTAAGGCAGTTAGAAATGGTATGGCCTGTAATAAAGCTGTCCCCCTCGTGTGGTCGTTAGATCAGGTAGTGTTCCTGTGCAGGCATTTGTGTCCCCACAGATGAGCACATTTCCCTGGGCATGGAAATGGTACGTCTCTTCCTCAAGGGTAGGGAAGATCTCCTCTGAGTAATATTGGGATTCTGAGGGGGATGCAGATCTCCTCTGAGTAATATGGGGATTCTGGGGGGGGCAGATCTCCTCTGAGTAATATGGGGATTCTGAGGGGGGCAGATCTCCTCTGAGTAATATGGGGATTCTGAGGGGGGCAGATCTCCTCTGAGTAATATGGGGATTCTGAGGGGGGGGCCAGATCTCCTCTGAGTAATATGGGGATTCTGAGGGGGGGATAAATATTGCACAAAGGAACACATCTTTTTCTGTCAGTACATGTTCTTTTTTCAGTTTTAACCAAATGTGATATTTATCCATTTTGAGGGGATCAATTAGATTTTGTAGTTCGGATTTGTACCAAATGATCTTTCCTCCAGAGTCTCTGCCTCTATTGACAGAGCTGTGTTTCTGTGATGGCACAATTACCTCTCTGTAGCCCGTGGGACGGTGAGTGACAGTGTCTGCCTTACACCATGTCTCCTGCAGAATGATGACGTCATCATCTTTAAGATTTTTGTTGAACTCCAATGCTAAACTCTTCAGTCCAAAGGTTGATGAGTTTAGGCCCTGAAGATTCCACATGCTAACTGATAGGTTGATGAGTTTAGGCCCGGAATGTTCCACATGCTAACTGATAGGTTGTTGAGTTTAGGCCCTGAAGGTTCCACATGCTGACTGATAGGTTGTTGAGTTTAGGCCCTGAAGGTTCCACATGCTGACTGATAGGTTGATGAGTTTAGGCCCTGAAGGTTCCACATGCTGACTGATAGGTTGATGAGTTTAGGCCCTGAATGTTCCACATGCTGACTGATAGCGATTCCATGTTGCAAAAAGAAAGAATAGCAGTCAGAAATACAGTAACTACTAACTAATAAGTTGTTAAGAGTGAGATAAACAGGATAACAGCTAACATTTTTTCTGTTATTTATATATATATATATATATATATATATATATATATATATATTCCTATTCATTGAACAAGTAAAATGTTAGTACTGTGTGTGTGTGTGTGTGTGTGTGTGTGTGTGTGTGTGTGTGTGTGTGTGTGCGTGCGTGCGTGCGCGCGTGTCTGCGCGTGCACATGTTTAGTGCAGATGTATTGGAGGAGCTGTTTAATCTCACTCAATCATACAGGGGTCTCCTGTCCTCTGACGACCTCTGCGTAGCTGCGCTGGTCCTGCTGTTGGGCCCTGTAGAGTGGAGGAGGACCAGTTCTGGGCCATGGGGCTTCCTCTCTGGTCTGGTAGTTGTGGTGGTCTGGTGCGGGGTAGTAGGCTGGGCCCGGTCCGGTCTGGCTAAGCCGATGAAAGTGGTGATGCTCTGGTAGTGGGCGGGGCCTGTGGGGTGCGCTGGGTCTGGTGTGGCGTGGCGTGGCAGGGGGGTGGGGCTCCTTGGCGGTGCAGTGTTCTGGTAGGTGTCTCTGGGTGGTCCTCTGTCCAGTGTGGCATGGGGTGTTTGTCTACCAAGTCCTTTAGAGACTTGGCAAACATACCTACTGTCTGCTTCCTCAGGTGGGAGTGGTCGTGCAGATGCTCTGGGGTGATTGTTGGGTGGTGAACAACGTGTACATTCGGGAGTAGGCCACACCCTCTGGTGATGTCAGCATCTCTCTCTCTCTGTGTCTCTCACTCTCTGTCTCTCTCTCTTTCTGTATGTCTCTCTGTCTCTCTCTCTCTCTCTCTCTTTCTCTCTCTCTACATCTCCCTCTCCCTATACTCTATCTTTCCCCCTCCTCTCTCTCTCTCTCTCTCTCTCTTTCTGTCTCTTTCTGTCTTTCTCTGTTTGTCTGTCTCTCTCTGTCTCTCTCCCCATCCCTCTACTCTTCCTCTCCCCCTCCTCTCTCTCTGTCTCTCTCTGTCTCTCTCTCTCTCTGCCTGCCTGCCTCTCTCTCTCTCGCTCGCTCTCTCTCTCTCCCTCTCTCTCTCTCTCCCTCTCCCTATCCCTCTACTCTTCCTTTCCCCCTCCTCTTCTCTCTCTCTCTGTCTCTTTCTCTAACTGTACTTCATGCTCTGTGGATTTTCAGTCCCTAATTCTGTGTAAGCTTGTAAGTTTAGCTGTGTTTGAGTGTCCCTGCTACCTCCTCTATCTGTGTGGTCCATGGTCAGTGTCCCATGAGCGTGAGAGGACAGTAAAAGAGGGAGAGGAGAGAAGAGGAGGGGCGGAGAAACCCTAATTGTCCGTTTCGTGCCAGTGCAATAAGTTGTGAATGGAAAGTGTGTTTCTCCAAAAGGCTCATATACACCCCCCATCCCTTCATCACTCCCTTCCTCCCTCCCTCCCCCCTCCTTCTGTCCCTCTCTGAATGACTTTACTGAGCCTAATGCCAGCTAATTAGGCCCTGGTTCATTTTGGAGGGAGCGTGTCTGACTATTTGTCATTCCCTCTTATCACAAGCCTGTTCCTGGAGTCCTACCCAGCAGTTAACTGGCTGTATTTGGGTGCTTAAACACAGGACACACCCATAGAGTAGGGGTCTAAAGAGCCCACACAGATGCCCTGGTCTGGATATGTGGCCGCCTATTTAGTTGACTATATGCTCCAATAGAGGGCAGAGAGAAGCCCTAACCTTATACCCTGCCCCTAAAGGCATCCCACTGAAGGCCCAAAGCCCCCAAATATACAGTTAGTTATTCCTCTACTGTCCCAAACTAATCTAGAGTCTCTAATAGCTGAGAATGCCTTGTTTATGCCCCTACCAAGGCTTCTTCCCAGGGCCCTGCTGCGTCCCACTCTGCATCACCATAACAACCAAACATCCCAACAGGAAGTGCACTTCATGAACTCCATTTCCATACCTCTGTTCCTCTACATTATCTTAGTTTTTTCCATTGTTTTCTTGAGCTGGAGGGAATTTGCTCCAGGCAACTTGCTAGAAATTGCCCTGCCCAGAGGCGTGTGTGTGTGTGTGTGTGTGTGTGTGTGTGTGTGTGTGTGTGTGTGTGTGTGTGTGTGTGTGTGTGTGTGTGTGTGTGTGTGTGTGTGTGTGTGTGTGTGTGTGTGTGTGTGTGTGTGAGAATACACCTTAATGGAATTCATTCCACCGCTAAGGGAGAGCGAGTAGTAGGTGGGCGAGAGGAAGGGAGAGACAAAAAGAGAGAGAGCGAGATAAGGGAGGAAGGAGAGTGTCAGGCAGAAAAAAGACAGAAGAGAAATAGAGATTGAAAGAGAGATAAGAGGAGTGTAACTGTCCATCAGTGTAAAGAAATAACTGTTCATCAGTGTAAAGAGAGAACTCTTCATCAGTGTAAAGAAATAACTGTTCATCAGTGTAAAGTGGTAACTGTTCATCAGTGTAAACAGATACCTGTTCATCAGTGTAAAGAAATAACTATTAGTCGGTGTAAATAGATAAATGTTCATCAGTGTAAAGAGATAACGGTTCATCATTTTAAAGAGAGAACTCTTCATCAGTGTAAACAGATAACAGTTCATCAGTGTAAAGAGATAACTGTTCATCACTGTAAACAGATAACAGTTCATCAGTGTAAAGAGATAACTGTTCATCACTGTAAACAGATAACAGTTCATCAGTGTAAAGAGATAACTGTTCATCACTGTAAACAGATAATGGTTCATCAGTGTAAAGAGATAACTGTTCATCACTGTAAACAGATAACGGTTCATCAGTGTAAAGAGATAACGGTGGCTTGCGAAAGTATTCACCCCCTTTGCATTTTTCCTATTTTATTGCCTTACAACTTGGAATTAAAATATATTTTTGCAGGCTTTGTATCATTTGATTTACACAACATGCCTACCACTTTGAAGATGCTAAATCTTTTTTATTGTGAAACAAAGAAGAAATAAGACAAAAAAACTGAAGACTTGAGCGTGCGTAAATATTCCCTGTATTTAGCATCATCCATCATTCCTTCAATTCTGACCAGTTTTCCGGTCACTGCCGATGAAAAACATCCCCACAGCATGATGCTGCCACCACCATGCTTCACTGTGGGGATGTTGTTCTCGGGGTGATGAGAGGTGTTGGGTTTGTGCCAGACGTAGCATTTTCCTTGATGGCCAAAAAAACTCAATTTTAGTCTCATCTGACCAGAGTACCATCTTCCATATGTTTATGGAGTCTCCAAAATGCCTCTTGGCGAACACCAAACGTGTTTTCTTATTTTTGTCTTTAAGCAATGGCTCTTTCTGGCCACTCCTCTGTAAAGCCCAGCTCTGTGGAGTCTAATGCTTAAAGTGGTCCTATGGACAGATACTCCAATCTCGGCTGTGGAACTTTGAAGCTCCTTCGGGGTTATCTTTGGTCTCTTTGTTGCCTCTCTGACTAATGCCATCCTTGCCTCATCCGTGAGTTTTGGTGGCAGCCCTCTCTTGGCAGGTTTGTTGTGGTGCCATATTCTTTCCATGTTTTAAGAAATTGATTTAATGGTGCTCCGTAGGATGTTCAAAGTTTTGGATATTTTTTTATTACCCAACCCTGATCTGTACTTCTCCACAACTTTGTCCCTGACCTGTTTGGAGAGCTCCTTGGTCTTCATGGTGCTGCTTGCTTGGTGGTGCCCCTTGCTTAGTGGTATTGCAGACTCTGGGGCCTTTCAGAACTGGTGTATATATACTGAGATCATGTGATAGATCTTGTGACACTTAGATTGCACACAGTTGGACTTTATTTAATTATGTGACTTCTGAAGGTAATTGGTTGCACCAGATCTTATTTAGGGGCCTCATAGCAAAGGGGGTGAATACATATAGAATTTAAACAAGTTTTTTTTTCTTTTCACTTTTTCAATTTGGACTATTTTGTGTATGTCCTTTACATGAAATCCCCCCCAAAAATCCATTTAAATTACACGTTGTAATTCAACAAAATAGTAAAAGCTCCAAGAGGGATGAATACTTTTGCAAGGCACTGTAACTGTTCATCAGTGTAAAGAGATAACTGTTCATCAGTGTAAAGAGATAACTGTTCATCAGTGTAAAGAGATAACTGTTCATCAGTGTAAAGAAATAACTGTTCATCAGTGTAAAGAGATAACTGTTCATCAGTGTAAAGAGATAACTGTTCATCAGTGTAAAGAGATAACTGTTCATCAGTGTAAAGAGATAACTGTTCATCAGTGTAAAGAGATAACTGTTC